>NC_041354.1:16401091-16406091 GCF_004354835.1 Perca flavescens
CGTTTTTGCCCTTGACAGGCTCAGATTATCACTCTAAGTGTCTGACAACATTATGGAAAGGATCCCTACAGAGATAGACCTTTTTTTGAAAGCGTAAAATCCACTTTGTTTAACCAGAAATATCTCTGAGATCGCTCTAACTAAACCCACCAGACTCCCTTTAAAATTATCAATACTTTTAGCGTGTATAGAGCCAACATATTTTCACATGTAAACTGGTAAACTGTGTGTTTATTTCAACCAGTTGTATTGTATTGTGTGTGATTATTGCAAAAGAGGAAAGACGACCCAAAACTTCTTTTTATAGTTTTATTTTGTTTCTGTCGATTTTACGATGCTAACATTTTTTTTGATGTTTTTGTTTGAAAAAAGGATCGTACTCTTTAACAAAAAGGTCGACCTCATTAGAAATCATTTCCATAATGTTGTCACACACTTAGAATATTAATCTGAGCCTGTCAGCGGTAAAACAAGCACTTTTGTGAACGTAAATTGAAAGTGCGCAATAGCCCAAAAACTTACACTGCAGCTTGTTTTTCGCTGACCGCCTACTGCAGCGATCTCTCTCAATACTGGACCAATGTCAAAGAATGTTGTTCTCATCAGTCACTTAGACACAAAAAACATGGGAAAATAGGGACCAGGTTTCAAAAAACGAAGTTACCCTTTAAGCATCTAGATCATACAGCACTGATTACAAATTCTATTTATATATACTGTGTATGCCACACCTGATGTGTTGCGTCACAGAGCACAAACTATTCTTGACAACATAGATCATTAACGTTTATTGATACAGAACAGAAAAACAACAAAAAAAACAATCTAGTTTTCAGATTTTCTTTCCTGCATTTAAACAAAAAGGAGAAAAAAAAGAGTGAAGTTACCTCGGTGTGAGTCCAGGCAGAAGTTGTCCAGAGGGTGGAGGCTGAGGACGGACAGCAGACTTTATACTGCAGCGGTGGGAGGGTGGGGGGGCTGTGTGTGGAGGGTGAAGCGCTGAGTCATTCAAACTGCTGACCAATCTGGTCCGCTCCCCTCCCCTCACTCCACTGCAGCACTGATGCTCCGACTCTTCACTGCCAGTCTGGAAATAACCTGTACATAATGTGAGGAAGCACACTTCCTGGGAGCCAGACTGAAGTCATGGTCCCATCTGGACACTGTTGACTTTGATACGAGGATGATAGTATGTTGGCACCTTTCGGGCTTAATTTACGGGGGTGATGGGGGGGGGCTTACGACCCCCTCCCTAATATTCAAAACTAAGCAGGGTAAGTCAAAGACATTTATTGAAAAAAATGTCTGGTACAGGATATAAAATCCTCTATTCCAAACTCAAGCAACACAAAACAAATATATAGTGTATATATTTACATTTTAACATGTTGTTTTAATAAAACACATTCATTTCACAATTAAAATTTTCTAAGAATTCATCAATAAGTTACATAAATGACTGACAAGCTTTATAATTTTACATTACATCTTTTGACAGGCAAAATGCATCCAAATTATTCCTAAAAGAATGAACTGAAGGGGAACGCACAACTTCTTGTGGAAGCTCGTGCCATGACTGTGAAATTTTTTTTTCTCTTTTCAGACAGGCATGTTCTACGGTAACGTTTTAAAGAATGCCCTCGTGTCTCATATACCTATTACTCCGAAACTGAAAGATGGGCTCAACCGTTACATCATACATATATTCCCTGTACAAGCTTATACACCGGAATCTTATTACCGCTGTATCTCCTAAATAGGATAGTCAGCAAACTTAATGTTCTCAATCTATCTTCATACGACATATTTTTCATTCCTGGAATTCATTTAGTAGGACGTTTTTGTCTCTTTTTTGCTGTCCTTTTTTGACAATTTTTCCCCTTACGTTTTTCAGCGTTCTATTATACATTTTTCTTCACGTGCTATAAAATTGAATAAAACATCCAAATTCAATGAAAGTAGTGAACTGATCATTTATTTACAAGAGCGTACGGAACCATCCATGTTATTTTGTTTAAAAATTTGGTTGAAAGAAACCCATATTTCTGATATAGAAACTTTTTGAAAATTGGTCACCTAGTGTAACGTAACGTTAGGCGTTAACTGGACTAGCCAACTATTATTTAATTAACCCCTTGTGTTGTCTTCCCCGTCGACCGTGCAACTTTTTTCTGGGTCAGAATGTAAAAAAGAAAATTTTGGTCGTCTTTTTTTGACAATTTTGTCACTTTTTTTCGTTATTTTAAGCTTTTCCCATGTTTTTGTCACTTTTCCGGACGTTTTTGTCCCTTTTTTTCCAAGTTTTTGTCACTTTTTTTCTATGCTTTTTTGACTTTTGTTTCCCCCTATGTTTTTCAGTGTTCTATTATCAATTTTTCTTTACGTGCTATACAATTGAATAAAACTGATCATGTATTTTAATTGTGATGAGCGTTGTACGGAAACATCCACGTTATTTTTGCCTCTAAATATATATAGAAACTTTTTGAAAATGGGTCAGATTTGACCCGAGGACAACACAAAGGTTAATTAATTATTAGTGTACCAAATGAACAATGTGTCCATTTCTCTTATAGTTAGTGCTGCATTACCAACGTCTTCACCTTCACATGGATTATTTCCATCAAGTTACTTTGTAAGAATTACAGGCTCTTATCCAGTTGCGATGTATTTACAAAAACCTTGCCAAGCCCTTCGGGACTCTCTGTCTGTTCACCGTGGATCGTATACTATCCATCTATGTCCCCCTCCTCCTTTGATCCACTTTGATCCGGATCTGGTTCTCCGTCCACGTTGTGTTCGGGGGCATCTGCTGGGAAAACAAAAAGCCCCGTTTCAGAGGAAGCGGATGGCCGTGCATGTTAATGAAGACGTTCTTTTCACTGGTGAAGTTGGCCAGACGGGTGCCCTCCGCAGCTCACACAAACGCTACTAAGCTGCTACGGGCCAAATAGGCCGAAGTTGAGATGTCCCGGTGCCAGGTTTTTACTCCCAGAACGCTGTAAACAAACTTTCGAGACTCCTAGGGGGGAAAACAGACGCCAGGATTTTCAGGTAGCATGGGCGTAGATTTAGAAGATTTTAGATTATTTAGAAGAGGTAGAATTGTCCCCCCCCCACAAAAAATATGAAAGACAACCCAATCCCCGAAAAAAGGTAGCCTGGGTAAACCCTGACGAACTTCCAGCAAATTTGAGATTTGCTCTGCGAGTCAGTCTGGCGAAGAGCCCATTCAAACCCATTTCCAATGTCCCCAAAATCGAGTCACCAATCACAACCGTTGAGGCGGGCTTAACGCGACGACGATAGCGCGGTGACGGCGAGCAGCTCTTTGTTTACATTCAACATGGCGGCTACCGAAGCGCAGCGTCACCTGGATCGTTGGTCTGATTGGTTGAAGGACTATCCAATGGCGCTCAGAGACATTTGAGTGGCGCCCGTTGGTGACGCCCCCTTTGGAAATGAGCTGTCAACGAACCTTTCCCAGACCCCCCCACTCTCAGTTACAGCTGAGAAGGTTCTGGTGTCACCAAATGAAGCGTTTGACGCTCAAATAGTTTTGGGGGAGGACCCCCAGACCCCAGTTATAATCAACACATTCTCACTCCCGTAGCGTCAAAAAGCTACGCTTGGTCAGGTACCTTTGGCGTTTTGTTATTGACGCAAAAAGTCTCCTTTAGCGTCACTTTTAGAGTCGGGACGCTTGGCGTCACTTTTTGACGCTCTGGGTCGCGGCGTACAGTTATTGGATACGCGGCACAGGGACGGGAACAGTGACGGGAACAGTGACGGGAACAGCGACGGGACCTTCCTCTGCTGCGCCGTGGAGGAAGGTCTGGCAATGGGAGACTAATGGTTGATATGTCATCTAGAGAAACGCTGGGCTGTGTGTTGCTCCACTGGAACCTATCAGCCATTTGAGAGGCTGGGCGATCCCCAACAGCTGTTCTATATCTGTGACTTGGCCGGAGCACTGAACGCAGTAAATAGTCTGGCTTTATTACCATAAGTAAGATTAAAATGGCTGCATGAGGATTGCCAAAAGCGTGGTGATCGGTTTTGCCAAAGGGTGTATATCTTTGAACAGCATGCGTCAAAGAGTTCAGATCCTTTACGGATCTTCTTCAATTCATCTTCGGCATCTGAACCGAGAGAAAAACTGAATTTTCCACTTTATGACTAGTATGGTGCATTCTGTAGCTCGGAACACATTAAAGACAACTTCTCAGTCCCTACCCCTCTTTCCGCTACAGCCCAGCGGTCTCCTAAGCCCCTCTTCCCATAAGGGAGAATTAATGCGTGTGCATGAGCAGTGATTGACACGCAGTTAGGGGGGTAAAAACTTGTTGCAACCGATCTTACAGAGACAGTATGACGTAGAGTTCTTCCGTTAGACAGTCAATCACAGACATAATTAGATCTTGGTAGAAGCCTGCTGCGTGCTTATTGGCTCTCTGACACCGATGACATTTACTCCTTAGCTATTGAAATTGGGTAGTTAATGACGAGGCTTTTTTTCAATACTCAAAAAAGTGCAATAGAAATGGAAAACGCTTGCATATTCAAAACCTGTTACGACATACTTACGCGAGCTTTTATTTTGAAAAGTAGAAGCCCGATTGCACCAGACGGGATGCTCCAGGCTGCAGCCGTACAGTCTCGCATATTTGTTTTTTCAAACTAGTGTGAAATGCCAGTGTTGCAGCATTTCTTTTATTTATATGGCATTCATCAAAACTGCCAGATTGCCAGTCCGCCTATGTAAAGTTGAGTTTGACACCCCTGCTTTACAGGCAATTTGCTCAGTGCCTAAAAAGTATTGCGTTGGGTACCCAGCACCCAAAGATATACCTGTAGACTAAACTTGCTTTCATATTTAGGCTACATGTCATTTTTGTTTTTTTTAGACTTTTAAGATGCAGAAAGAGGATATAACATTGTGACAGAGCAGGTAAAGCGTGTTGTGAATACGATGTGAATAATCCCCACAATGTGCTGAA
>NC_041354.1:16408591-16523591 GCF_004354835.1 Perca flavescens
ATCACAACGTAATCTGGATGGATCCTCAATCTGTCAAATCCCAGAAGGCTCGTTTTGGTTTGCAGCGGCAGACAATAAACCGTGATAATACGGAGGAAAGTGTTATTCTGAAGGGTCAGGGCCGCTGTGCAGCGTATTAACCTGAGTTATGGCTGCAATCAAACCAGTCTATGGTTTGTGAAGGTTGGCAGTTGTCGCCTGGAGCTCAGACATGAATTTTTGTCTTTCTGTCTCCTCATCTCTCTTCAACACACTATCCCTACCAAAGAACCATTCAAGTTATTGTGTTTCTGATTCGCCCTTGAAATTAAAAATTTGATTAAACCAAGAAAAACTGTCATCTGAGAGGGATACTTCCAGTTTTGGCAAATTAACTTTTATTTTAGGTATTTTCCAGAAAGATGTCTTTAGCTTCATCACAAAAATGCAATGGAGATGGATTCAGTATTTTTGGAGCCATAATGTCACTTTTTGTTTTCTTTATTAGCCCGTTGGTGACGTGAACATATATGCAGTTTTGGGTTTGATCACTGGGTGGAGCATTGTCACTGGAAATGCATGAAGGTAATTAACAGCCACAGGTACAGGTGTGTGGCAACAGGGAAAGCAAAGCACTTTTTACCGTGCCAGCATGGCGTGTCAATGGAATTGTTTGATTAGTGTTTACCTGGAAAGCAGAATGAAACTTACCTGGAATAAAATGGAAAAAAAACCTGTAATATAATATATCTGTGCTACAGTGAGCATGCCATCATTAAATAAATGGGTCACCGCACTCAATTATTTAATGTATTGGACATTGGTTTATTGGCAGCCCAACACACGTCTGAACAAGTTCTCCCTTTCTCGCACTGCATTGGCCTGATGTAAGTCTGGTTAAAACACAAGTGTGTTGCTGCCTCACATTCCTGTTCCATTCCAAATGTTAGTGAGAATCTAGTCTTGCATCACCAGACCTTCCTCCACAGCACAGCGGAGGAAGGTCTGATGAGTCCACATAGCATTCCGGGATGGGAGAAAAACCTGCTCTGGTTTATTGGCATTTCTTTAAAACAATCACATTCGTCTTGGGCAGCGCTAAGCAACGGACGGAGCCACGGTGCCGCTGCAAAATAGTCTCGGGAAGGAACTTGTTTTGGTGGGATGTGTACGTTCAAAGCTTGTTTTAGTTGTGCAACTGAAAACTCAGTTTGGACAGTTAGTATAGCTAGCTGTCTGGATTTACCCTGCAGAGATCTGAGGAGCAGTTAACCATAGTCCTCACAAATCCACCGGAGGTTAGAACGCCAACACAGAACGAGGAAGGGGACGGACATCCGGCCGAAATGAGGGACATCCGGCTGAATTTGGTACGTCATGGATATAGACTATTGTGAGTCTGACATGTCACAGTGTAGTCATAAACGTGACATTCTTGCCCAAAGCATCTTTAAATTCATGGGGAAATTACTGGGGGGGAAAAAAGTGTTTTAAAGTTAAATTGTAACTTGAACTTTGGACACGAAACAAACGTTAACCGGAAGTGATCACACCTGAAATGTTTGTAAAAATCCATTAAATGCACAGGGAAACACAACTACAGTAAGAACAGCAGGTAAAAGCTGAAACAGGTGGTACTACTTTACACATGCTGAATTTTTTAAGTATGAAGCTGGTATTAAATCCTTAGCAGATTCACCATGAAGAGCATTGGGCTCTGTTTCTTAACAAACTTCATCTACTACTTATGTCAATGTTACACCAAACGACTTTTCAATCGATTCCACCGTCACAGAAACATTTCCAATATTGGAATGAAATCATGAGAGTCTTGCTATAGTTGGCGCACTCCCGTCATCTCAATCGTTTTCCCGTCTCGATGTTCAGAAAAAAATCATTGTTTGATATTATCATATATTTTTTTGGCGCCACATCAAGCCACTGCGGTGGACTTAAACCTGTGCCGTCGTTGTTGCCATGGCGGCCTTGAACGTGCCAGCGCAGCTGCAGAGTGACCATCTCATGTCGCATCTTCCATTTCCCTAATCCCATAATCCTCTCCTGCCTCCAATCTCACCCTACTCCCCCGCCCCCCAATCGGATTAGAGAGGTTCCTGGATCAGATCGCTGGATCCTCCTCACACACACACACACACACACACACACACACACACACACACACACACACGCCTGATGGCCTACATATCTACATCCTCTTTTCAGTAAGGGCTAATGGGACTGACGGGACAATAAACAGGTTTACAGAACAGACTGCGGACTGACAAAAGGTCACTACGAGCAAAAGCAACATCAACAACATCGTAAGCATTCATTCATTCTTAAATTTTTTGCTTTCCGATAACCTGTGTCCCCCCCCAACCCTCGTAATTTTTGTTGCTATGAACGTGTGTAGGGTCAAGTGACAACAACTTACAAAAAGGATAGCTTTAGCTCAACAGTCCGACCAATATTCACATAATATATAATTACAATTTGGCATATACTAACAAAATCAACAATTACCAGTCATACCCATGAGCGAGGCTACAAAGGAGGGCACTGGGTGGCTCCGCCCCCCTGGGACTAAACAAAGAAACCGCTATTATGTAAAAACAATAATTGACAATTATGTAATAGTTGTTACCTGCTGCACGCCACTGTCTGACAAATGCCAGCTGGGTCATCAGAGCCATTTTTAGCCCGATAGTCGGCTGATTAGGCGAATCAGGTCACAGACAGATCACATAGCTGCTGGGTGTACTTCTGCCCAGGAAGGAAGCGTCATGTTGGGAGAAAAGCTCGTCAGCGATGCTTCTGGCCTGATTTATCCGTCTTTGCAGCAGAGCAGCTGTTTAGGTCTGAGACAAACGCGTCTTAGATGAGTCAGCGGGGCAGACGGAGGCAGGGCCGGCCCGCGGCATAGCCAGGTTAGGCAAAAGCTACTGTAGGGGCGTTGGCAGTCCAAAAATGAGTGAAGAAAAGTTAATAGATTACTTAAGCCCTTATAGGTCGACCAAAGTGACAAAATGTTGAAAAACGGCAACAAAAACGGCAAAGGAAGCGCCAAAACTGTTGAAAACTGTAGCGTCATATTTAGACGCTCTTGGTTGGGACTCTTGGCCTCACTTTTTGATGCTCTGGGTCGGGACGTACGTTTAACTGACATGTGCCACAAGAACAGGACAGTTAGGTTTAGGAAAAGATGGTGGGTGGGATAACAAAATGTATGTTTCAGTGACACGAAGGACAAGAACGGAGACATGAACCCAGTCTCCTGGGTGAAAGTCCTATGTTGTTTGACCCCCCAGCCAACCTCCTTATGCAGGTTTTCGGTCTTTCGTACTACTTTCTACTACTGTCTCTCTTAATATTTGACATCTTACAGCGCTGCGGTCGAGCTGCTGCTCCGCACATTGCGTTCCGAGATTTTTGAACCAGTATCTGACACGGAGCCAATCAGCATGCTTCTACCAAGATCTAATACTGTCTGTGATTGGCTGTCTAACGTAACATGTCTTAGAGACACGCAGGAAAAACTGTTACACAGAGACGTAGTAAGATCATTTTAAATAAATAAAAGAAGTAAATACAAAGATTTGTGCCATAACGTGTTACGTTGTATTTTCTATTTGTTGTAATTTGTTATTTGTGTTCAATAAAAGTTTCAATTTCCTGTTTTTGTCATAATTCCAATTTCATAATGTTACATTTCACCCCAGGGTATGGTACAACTAACTCGCACTATGGGGTAAATTGTAACATTTGACTCCTTGGGTTTGAGAGTAAACCATGCATTTTCAGTTTGGCTTGCAGAGATATCAGCTACACCATTTAATAGCAGACACATGTAGCTAGTTTGTATCCCATTTTGAACCCACTGGCTGAAAAGGGCTCCAAGATACAGACAGAAATGTCAAAAGCCATTTTGTGCAGCAGTAAACATATCTTCCTTGAGCGCCCAGCGTGACAGCGACCACACAGAGCTAATCTTTCTCCTGAAACCTCCCCCGCACACACAAAAACAGCTCCCGACAACCACAACACCATATGGTGAAAGCTAAGCTGCCGTCAGGTCATAACGGCAACGCTTCAAACACATTTAGAGAGGCTGCCCCGACTTCACCAGAGCTGTCAGAGGGGATTACCGATGTCAAACTGCTCTTCATCGAGCTGTGAATAAAATCAGTCACACAAGGCAAAGAGGTAATCCCAGCTATACCCCTACATGACAAAATGCAAAAATTAGGACACTTTACAAACATTTATATTTAATTCTTAACCCTTGTGTCAACAGTTCATTTAATATTGCAAGTGGCGTTTTCTTTTGCGGGGTGCAGATGTTCCACCAAAACAAGTTCCTTCCCAAGACTATTTAGCAGAGCCACCGTTGCTGCGTCCGGAGATTAGCGCCGCCCAAGACGACTGTGATTGGTTTAAAGAAATGCAAACAACCCAGAGCGGTTTTTTTCTCCTCTCCCAGAATGCATCTGTGGAGGAGCCAGACCTTCCTCCACAGTGCTGTGGAGATAGAGCTGGCAATGCGAGACTAGTACAACCTAAATTAAATCGAAGCAGATTTATTTAACCTGGAAATTAATAAAACTTGTAAAGCAAGTGCTCAAATCTTACTTTCCTTAGTTCCTTAGTAGTCCTTGACTTAGAGGGTCTACATGACTGAAATTTTGTTCTGTCCTTGATGGTCTTCATGCAGCCCAAACATTTATGACTGTACCGCCCCATGTCCATGTCCCCATGGACAAAGGAAAACACAGTGTAATATTAATATAAACTCTTGCATGGCTGTTTTTGAGCATAATCGTATATCTAGCCCCTTATAACCAGGGCTTTAAATGAACTTTTTTGATCACCAGCCAACGTGGCTAGTATATTTTTTAAAGCTACCAGCCAATCAGATTCTCCACTAGACACATGTTTGTTTGTTTTCTCTCCTAACTACTTTACTTTAATTTCAGCTCCTCTGGTTTGTTTTGCCCCGTTCCGTTCGTCTTCTCCTTTTTAGCGTTGTCGTAATTGATACCGTGCACGCTAGGCACGTAGCTACCGGTTGTACGACATACAAAACGGACCAATCTGGCAACATTTCTGCAGCTGGCCGACCCAAACAGACGCAGTGTTATTAGCTTTATTTATGACCAGCCAAATTGTTTAATAACTTTACATCGTTACCCGCCCAAATTAATTTGTCCCGCATTTACGGTCAGTTTGAAGCAAACTTAGTTTCACTTTGTTTTCAGCCACAATTAGGATGTCTGTGTCACCCCGAAAATTTCCTGACCACGCAAGAAACTGCAGGCTCCATGTACGCTTACGCAGACAACAAATGTAGCGTGTGCACAATCATATACTCTGTATCCAAAAGATCCTCCAGCATCCAAACTACAGCCTCTTCAGCCCTCATGTCCTCGGGTCAAATTTGACCCATTTTCAAAGTTTTTATATCAGAAACTTGGGTTTCTTTCTACCAAATTTTCAAAAAGAATAACGTGGATGGTTCCGTACAACGCTCTTCACAAGTAAAATAAATTATGAGTTCACAATTCTCATTGAATGTGGGTGAATTATTCAATTTTGAAAAAGAAAATGATAGAACGTTGAAAAAAAAAAAAAAAAAAAAAAGAAATGTCGGAAAAAGCTTCAAAGACGTGGGGGGAAAAAACAAAAGTGTCGAAAAAGACGACCAAAACATTGAAAAAAAGTTTTAATTTTAAATTTTGACCCAGAAATACAAAAAAGTGGGAAGACAACACAAGGGTGAACAGTTTATTGTTAACACTTTCATCATTATATACTGTAACAAAAAAGGTTTTCCGTTTTATGTCAGCAATACATAATTAATTCATGTTGTGTCAACAAAACAAATATTTTTGTTCAAGGGACTTGAACATTGTGTAAAGTTAAAAAAACTTGGTAGTTAATTGTGTAGAAGTAGCATAGTTGCTAGTAAAACTTGAAATAAGTTATTATAAAAACTTGGGAATTAGTTGGAGGGACAAATGAATAGTTGTGCCCTCAACTATTATCATTAAAACTCAAAAATAATTCAATAATAATTTTAAGTTGATACAACTAAGCACTTTTTACAGTGTAACAGCTTGTGAAGTGAAGCCTGAGATTGCAGTTTTTTTTCTCGCCTGCACATTAATGTATCTTTTATTCTCTCATAAATATTTATTAGATGTTAAATCGAGTGGTGATTACAACCGGATTAATTACAGACTGCTGAGGCGGATTTATTGATTTGAGGCTGAAATTTAAAAAAAATTAAATTAGTAGCCAGAAGCTGCACAACTTTGGCTGAACATGTTCTCTCTAGAGGACAGGAAGTGGGTCAGCATCTCGCTCAAAGACTCGCAAGATGAACCGGTGACCTTTCAGCGACAGGAAGTGCCCTCTCACTGATGTGAGCGCTCGGGCAGCTGCGGTGACGAGAACCTAAAAAATAAAAAAAAACAGAGAGCTCATTATGATAATAGGAATCTGCCGGGGAGCTTTTCAACGAGATTAAAAAACAACTTGATTAACCCGTGTGTCATTCACGCAGCTCCGCCTCGAGCCACTTTGAAATCCTGAGAGGGAAACAAGGATCACAGCGTCTGCAGATAACCGCTCGATGAAGAAACTGTGCGCGACAGCACCGATCTTGACAAAGTGACTTTGTGTTGTTTTGAAATCTCGTTGGAGCCGTTTCTCTTTGACACTGACACACAGGAGAATACAAATCACACTTGGGGCCCTATTTTAACGATGTAAGCGCACGGCGTGACGCGCCTGGCGCAGGTGCGTTTTGGGCGTAACATGCGATAAACCAATCAGAGCGTCATCTCCCATTCCCTTAAAAAGCCAGGCGCGTTTGGACCTTGGACCATTGCTATTATGATTATTTGTAATCTTCTGCATGTGTGTGTGTTGCTGTGCGTCCCTGTGTGTGTAACAAGCATAGTGTGCGCGCGCTGTGCACGAGCCTAGGAGCATTTTACTAATACGCCAAAATAACAATGAAATGCTGCATTATTGACTTTAGACCAGGTTTTTGTTGGTCAATGGCACGATCACTTCCTGCTGCCTCAAGATAGCAATACACCTGATAGCAATAGAATGCACCTGAACACACCTCCCTGTAAGACCGACACGCCCTGCTGCGTCGGTCTTAAACTAGCAAAAACACTTGCGTTGGGCTTTGCGCTGGGTGCAAGATAGGGCCCTTGATCACATATTTATTTAGGATTTTATTCACTTTATGGCCAAAAGTGTATCGATACTTTAGATTCACACAATTTGTAAGTCTTGTATCCAGATTAAATCCATTCACTCGTAGCCACATATGTGCGTGCCAGTGTCGTAGTTCTCGGAATCAGTCTTTTAAGGTCTCGTCTCGCAATCAACCACATTTTCACTCGGTCTCGTCTTGGTCTCAGATAAAGAGGAGTCAGGATTTTATTTCAAGACCGGTCAGGACCACAATTTAGGGATGAGCTGTGTGGGCGGAGTCAGCAAAAGCTTTCAGCTGCACGGCTTCCAGGAAGACTGTTCTTGTGTATCCTCGATCATAGCTCCTCAGAGATGCCTCCTCCATCCCCGATCCTCCGTCTATATCGACGACGTTTCATTGTTCAGGTGTCGCCGGAAATTCCACCGGCTGTCCCTTCTTTTTTTCTGATGTCCGTCCCCTTCCTCAGTCTCTGTGTTGGCGTTCTAACCTCCGGTGGATTTGTGAGGACTATGGTTAACTGCTCCTCAGATCTCTGCAGGGTAAATCCAGACAGCTAGCTAGACTATCTGTCCAATCAGAGTTTTCTGTTGCACGACTAAAACTACTTTTGAACGTCCACATGTTCCACCAAAACAAGTTCCTTCCCATTATTTTGCAGCGGCACCGTGGCTCCGTCCGGCGCTTAGCGCCGCCAAAGACGTTTGTGATTGGTTTAAAGAAATGCCAATAAACCAGAGCACGTTTTTCTCCCATCCAGAAATGCTGTGTTGACTAGCCTGACCTTCCTCCGCTGCGCTGTGGAGGAAGGTCTGGCGATGCGATACCAATCCTCGGGGCCGGAATATAAAAAGCTTTGTGACGGCCTTCACAAAGGAAGGCCAACAATTCTTCCAGTTCTACCGAGGAGCGAAAAACTATCAAAAAAGAGAAGTGAGATCCAGCCAATATATTAGGCTTCCTGCTCACTCAGTCCATGTACACAGTGTTTTGGTCTAGAGGTGAAACAGCCACTTCACCTTTTTATGGAGCTTTAATTCTCATTTGGTCTTCCAATGGGTTCCCATGCTTCACCAGCTCGCCCAGTTAAATGAGATTAATACGACTCCAGGAGGCCCTCTAAACTCTCTCAGGTTTTAACAGCCACACAAACTCACACAAGCCCAGGTTGATGACTTCAGCCGGCCTCGTAAAGTGTATGTCTTGTCTCATCGGCAGCTCCATCAATCACGGCTGTTAATCACGACGGATGGGGGAGGAGCTCGGGCAAATTAAGGCCGAAAAACATTAAGGCGAGCACGGCGAGGAGGTGTAAGATTAATGCTGATGAAAGTGAGCGAGGCTGGGTGAAGGTGCATCAGTTAATCATTTGTAAACACAGAATTTAGCATTTTAAATTCAGTCAGATTAGTAATTGCATTTTAATGCTGTAGATGTTGGACCGATGTTGGCCGTTATATTGTTGGCTAGTTTAATTTATAATAAAACATCAGATTTGTTGTGTGCAGAAATCTTAATGTGTAAAGGAACTAGTAACTAAAGCTGTAACAGATGAATGTAGTGGAGTAAAAAGTCCAATATTTCTCTCTGATATGTAGTAGAAAGTAGAAGTAGAAAGTGGCATAAAAAGAAAAGACTCAAGTAAAGTACAAGTACCTCAACATTTGGAACTTAAGTACATTACTGGAGTAAATGGACTTAGTTGCATTCCACCACTGGACACAGATATGGTAATCATAATGGTCCGAAATGATGTGAAATTGCATTTTGTAATTGAAAAATGTAACATATTGAACAAGTGACTAAAGCTGTCAGATGTTTTTTTATTAATGTCATGAGGGAACAGTGTTAGGTAACGCATCTGGAAGGTTGCTCACTAACGTAGTAATTAATTTGTTTTGATTTTATGCCTACGATACACTAGAACACTTTGAAAAGACTACACTCTGACACCATCTCACCTCTAACGTTAAAGACTGTCATAATATGTAAAGACTGGAGATCCTGCAGGGTCACACATCGCAAGACTACAACTAGAGTCGTTTTGAAAAATGCAACCGACCTAGCTAGCTAGCTAGCTAGCTACCACTAGCGTTAGCTGGTAACTTAAGGCAAAGTCTGCAGATTTTCTGTTCTGCCGTACATGCAGATTAATGTCTCCAGTACCCGGAGGTCTGGGATTATCTGCCGGTAAAACTCCCGTTGGATGACTCGCTTCAGAAGGGCCAAACATCAGCAACTTTCCCTCTTTAGCGTTTAGCTTAGCGCGGCACCATAGCAACTATAAACACCACTGACTCTAGCTGTTTGCTGCTTCCTGTTTGGTGCTGGAGGGAGAGCACCCATTATTTGCTGACAGTGTTGACGGGATTTAACTTCACTACTAATACTTCAAACTTAGGATAATATCAAACACGTCCAGATGGGAGAAAGACTGACTGAGTTTTATGACTTACACCAAACGATGGAGATGACGGGATGGACAGGATTATATTCAGATATTGAACATTGGTCTGCCACGGTGGAATCGCTTGAAAAGCCGTTTGGTGTATCTTCCACAAACCCAGGGAAAACACTGAGATGGCCGTCTGGTTTAATACAGAAAATGTCCACAGCGAGTCTATTCACGAGATGCAATGTGATTGTTAACATTAGGGGACAAAATCCACACAGCGCGCTTAGTTCATCTGCAGGCTTTAGCAGTGCGAGTTAATCAAATGACGTGTCTCATCTTCCTCCCCCCACCCCCCGCCGACACTTTCTGTAGAAACTAAAAGACTGTGACTTAATTTGATGAACCCAGACTGCCGGACAGCTTAGGTTGCCATGGGAATCCTGTGGACACTGGGGTTTGTGGGTAATTGGTGTTGCGCTGAAGTGGGCGACAGCAAGTGTCCAGAGATAATGATTTCACAAAAGCGGAGCCAGCAGAGAGGATTCAGCTCCGTAATGCAGAATGGCATTCCCTGGGCAGACTCTCTGTATCTATATCTCTGTATCGGTCGTTTTTGAGACGCTGTCTATCACTGAAGTACAGTTATGGTTTTGCACGTTGAGGTGAAAAGATTCTTCCGCACAAAAAATGAAATTTGTGATTCTGTTTTTGTGGAAACCCTGAATATGATGCTTCACTATAAGGAAGCCACAATAAAGTTTTTTTTTACTTTTACTTCTAATAATTAAGTACATTTAACATTGGAAAATTACTTTTGATACTTAAGGACAGCAAATATTCACTTTTTGATGGTTTGTTTCAACGTTTTTAAAGCATTTTTGACTCTTTTTTATTTTTTTTATTTTTATTTTTTTTTCACTACCACCAGAATAAACTAACACCAAGTTATTACCACCAGTTTTACACTTACTTTTTTGGGGAATTTATGGTCCATAAACCTTATTTAGCTTATATGAAATTATATCTAACTTTTGAGTTTAAAAAAAGCTGAATTATTTTGACAAATATATGGATGTTGATGGATAATCATAGACAGTCAAAGTTCAGTCAAGATGATGCTATAAAACTGAATAAAACACCCAGAAGTCAATAAGAGTTTTTCATGGAACCATCCGTGTTACTTTTGGGCAATTTGGTTGAAAGTAGTCACGCTTAACCAGACCTTCCTCCACAGCGCTGCAGAGCGTCTGGCTAGTCCACACAGCATTCCTGGATGGGAGAGAAAAGCGTGCTTTGGTTTATTGGCATTTCTTTAAACCAATCACAATCATCTTGGGCGGTGCTAAGCGCCTGACAGAGCAACGGTGCCTCTGCAAAATAATCTCAGGAAGTAACTTGTTTTGGTGGAACATGTGTACGTTCAAAAGTCGTTTTAGTCGTGCGAGAGAAAACTCAGATTGGACAGATAGTCTAGCTAGCGGTCTGGATTTACCCTGCAGAGATCTGAGGAGCAGTTAACCATAGTCGGAGTTTAGAACGCCAACACAAAGAAAGCCCAAGGGAACGGATATTCAGCCAAAATGAGTGAAATCCAGCAGAATTTCGATCGGCAACATAGCAATCTTGGAAACGTCAAGGATATAGACTTGAAAGAAACACAAATTTCTGTTATAGGAACTTTGAAAACAGGTCCAGTTCGACCCGAAGGCAACATGAGAGTTAAAAGGTGACTTTAAGTTCTACAAAAGTCATTTTCTGGTAAGATACTTGTACTTTTTACTCAAGTATTGCTTCAAAGCACTTATACACTTATACAAGACTGATAAATGCAGAGCTGCATATATCTATCACAAACTACTGCATCTAAAATGGCCATTTACAAGGTTGTCTGTCTGTATTTTCAGAGTGAAATTTGAATTGAGTGAGCCATAAATTACTTGACCTCATCAATAACAGACATCCCTCATTTTCCTCTTCAGCAAGATGAATTTGTATCATCTGCCAAAACACGGTGCGTACATCCATCTGTGAAGGGAAGACACTCATTACCCTCTGTTGATCCTCCTGGATCTCGTCTCGAGTGTCCTTGAGTGAAACTCTTTATCCCTTCCTGCTCGCTCTCTTTGTATGTTTCTGTGGATAAGAGCAGCAGAAGATGAACGCTGCAGGAATGTGCTTGGCGCAAAGGATCCAGGCGGTGAAAATAGTAATCATTCAGTAACCAGGGATTTAAGGATTTAAGGATTTGAAGGCTGCCCTTCAAAAAGTAGCATCATTTGGTATCTCAAATGGCAGATTGAGGTCTCAGCGTGGAATAAACCTGCTCTTAATTTGCAATCGGATCAGCAGCGCGAATAAAATGCCAAAAAGCTGTAGAGCGCCCAAATGCTCTCTATGAAGGGCCACGGTATCTGGATGCAAGGCCACGGGTAGGGGGTGCGACGGGTCACAAAACTCACGGTTCGGATCGGGTCATGGTCAATTCCATGGTGGGCCAAAACAAAGAGAACACGGGTCGAACTTGGCCCGCGGGCCCCAAATTGGGCATCCTTGCTGTAGAGAGACAACCAGAAAACCAATAAAAATGAAAACTGACCATTGACCAAAAAAAAAGGAATGCTGTGGTGATTTATGATTATGCAAATGTTATACATTTATCATCAAGAATTAATACAAAAGCCTAAAAATGCTGCCTAAGGACAGGAGAGGCTGCAGATTCCAGGTGTGTGTGTTTTGCTTGAAGATACAGCCAACTAATCCGTAGCCTTTTCCCGCTGTTACCGCTGAGAAAGTGATGAATAAGTAATTTCCCGTGAACAGAATGGACAGATGGAGGCGAGAGAGAAAGACTAAATGGGCTGGGGGAGAAGAGGAAGTAGAATAATACTGTAGGAAGAAGACTTCTCCTGCTTTCTCAGCAAAGATTTCCCGCAACTTTATCCTGATCATCACTAGGGCTGCAGCCATCGATTGTTTTAGTAGTAGTCTACGAATTAATCCATCGCTGAATCGGCAATTCCGCCGGGTGACGCAAAATTGGGTGGAACCCCCGACGGATTTGGCGGATGATTTCTAATGTCAACTAGCAATCATTTTAGACTCATTAGACCACTTTATAGAGACGGAGCACATTTAAGGAGAGGAAAACAACTCTCCGCGCTCCACTGACTTGTACTGCGTGAAGGTGTCCTCCTCGTCAATTCCATCTGCTATGCATGCCTAAAAGCTGATGTGTGGTGATATTCACTACCAACAATGTACAGAACCCAGAACTTAAGTTTTCATAAGCTGCCGACCCGAAAAACTGAGCTTTTATTAAGTCAAAAGTGGATACAGACGTGAGGAATCAGCAGAGAGAATGGGGAGGCACTAAGCTAACGTTATGTCTGACGTCACGTGTGTTAGCCTCACTTACAGACATATAGTTAGGATAAAACATTTGGATATTTGTCTTGGTAACAGAAGTGTTTGTAAAAAATAGTGTTTTCCCCGTTCACCCTGCTGATTCCTCACGTCTGTTTCCACTTTTTTCTTCATAAAAGTGACGACTCAGCAGCTAAAGCTAACGTTATCAAAGTTATGTTTGTTAGCTTAACTTACAGACACATAGTTAGCCTAAAACTGACATTTGGGTATTTGACTTGGTAACAAAATGCTTGCTGCAAACGTAACTTTAGACTTGACGTTAAAACACAGCGGCTTTTAGGCATTTTTTTGTTGTTTGCTTGCAGACGAAATTGACGAAGAGGAAACCTTCATGCAGTACAAGTCAACGGAGAGCCACAAAAAAACCATAAGCAGACTGTATTGACAGTTGCATCAATGACAAATTACTCGAGGAATCGTTGCAGCCCTAAACATCACGTCTTTTTTTTCCCGTTAGACCTTTGACCTTAACACCAATAATGCAGATTACTGATTTCATTGTACTTAAAAGTGTTTTTTTTTGTATCATCCCTAATAATTATTATATCACTATTAGATTCATATCAGTTTACAGCTGACATGTAGCCTACGTTTACTCAGAGAGGAATTCCTCTAGGCATTCCGGCAGCATCTGAAATAAACAAAATTCCTGGCGTCTCTTCCCATAACCAACCTGGGTGACAAGCAAAACGTTTAGTTATTCTGATGCAAAGCGAGCCGGGGCTGATAGCGAGGGTCCGTGATAAAGCAGTGAATAGAATGGGTTCTTTTTCAGATCCCACAGTTTTCCCATTCAGCCCAGATGAATAGACACGTCCAATCCAGTCTGAGCCTCTAATAGGAGCTGAACTTCTGGGGCAGCAACGGCCGCTCTGAATGAGTCGTGAACCCCCCCCCCCACACTCCCTACCCCGCTTCTTGTGCCAAATCTCTCAGAAGGCGTCTGCATTTCAGACTCTTTGTCTTAAACGGTTAACATTGTTGAAATCTGCTTAGCAAACACGCATCAAAATACAAACAGCTCCGGTGGGATTCTGTTACATTGCAAATATGAAGCTTTCTGCAGGAAAATGGAGAGAAATGTTGAATATGGCAACGAATGAAACCCATTAAAAGGCTTAATATGTCTTATATTCGATAAATAAGGCCTTAAAGTGGACATTTTATGCTTTCTTCGTATTTTCTGTCACTTCTACATTCTTATGTTTGATTTTCATGTTAAACATGGCCAAAACTTCAATAATGTGGTAAACGTATTTTAGAGAAACCCCCGTGAGCTAAAACATTCAGATTTCCAACTGTTCTGAAAGCTCTGGTTTCAAAAGTTTTTTCTACTCTCGGCTAAGTCTTACGCAACTCTAAGCCGGCCTACTATGATTGGTCATCTGCTCCAGGTAGGCAGGACCGGACAGTTTTTTTTAAGCCACTGCATTCACACCATTTCTTCTACGTATTTCTTCTACATATTTATTATTTTTCCATACCATACCCAATTTTTTTGCATATTAACTCCTTCCACATTTTTCAACATAGAAAGTTCATTCAAACATCAAAATGTTCAGCAACATCATTCCTGCTTCTTCATGAAATTTCCATAACTTTCATAATTTCCAAAATATTCAACGTCTTGGGGGAAATGTTCCCCCATTCAAGTGAATGGACGGAATTTGACACAAATTCATACGTTTTCAACTGCTATCTACTCATTCATACATTCACGGAGAAACACCATTCAAACTTTAAAAATGTTCCACCTCTTTCATACATCCTGGGTCATGTCAGCCTTTTCACATACAGCATTCACACCGCCATTCTCTAGTTACTTTATGCTCTTTTAAATACTGTGATTGTCATTTAAAGCGAATAAAGTAGACCTTACATTAAACGACTTTTGGAGCTAATCCACTGTCGCAGACTAATTTCCAATATCTGACTGAAACCCTGCAACACATTCTCACTCCCATCTCATAAAAATGGTCAGGTGCCTTTGTCGTTATTGACGCTTGTCCTTTAGCGTCATATAATGCGCTTTTTAACGAAACACGCTTGGTCGGGACTATTGGCGTCCCTTTTGATGCAGTTATGTTTAGGAAAAGGTCGTGGGTTGGCTTACATTTCCTTGACACGCAGGAAGAACGGGACGGTTGAGTTTAGGAAAAGGTCGTGGGTGGGCTTACCCTTTCGGTGACACGCGGGAATAACGGTTAAAGAAGAAAGCGACTTTAGGAAACATCTCCTGGGTGAAAGTCCTGTGTTTGACCCATCCGCCACCCCAACCAACATCCTTACGCGGAATTTCGTCCTTACATACTACTCGCTAAACCCCCGCATAGCTGCTGCTCTCCCCGGTACGTTATACCTGGAGTAGGTACTCCATCGGTTTCCTGCTGAGAACCATGGCCTCAGATTTAGAGGTGCTGATCCTCATCCCAACCGCTTCACTCTCGGCTGCGAATCCAGCGAGTGCTGAAGGTCGCAGGCCGATGATGCCATCAGGACCACATCATCTGCAAAGAGCAGCGATGAGATCCCCAGCTCACCGAACCGCAACCCCTCCCCACCCCGACTACGCCTTGATATCCTATCCATAAATGTTACAAACAGGATTGGTGACAAAGCGCAGCCCTGGCGGAAGCCAACCCTCACCTGAAACGAGTCCGACTTACTGACGAGAACCCGGACACAGCTCTCGCTTTGGTTGTACAGAGATTGGATGACCCTGAGAAGAGACCCCCTCACCCCATACTCCCGTAGCACCTCCCACAGTATCTCCTGGGGGACCTGGTCATACACCTTTTCCAGATCCACAAAACACATGTAGACCGGTTGGGCATACTCCCAGGCTACCTCCAGGATCCTTGCGAGAGTGAAGAGCTGATCCGTTGTTCCACGACCAGGACAGAATCCGCATAGTTCCTCTTCAACCCTAGGTTCGACTATCAGCCGAACCCTCCTTTCCAGCACCTTGGAGTAGACTTTACCAGGTAGGCTGAGAAGTGTGATACCCCTATAATTGGCACACACCCTCTGGTCCCCCTTTTTAAAAAGGGGAACCACCACCCCGGTCTGCCACTCCTTTGGCACTGTCCCAGACTTCCACGCAATGTTGAAGAGGCGTGTCAACCAGGACAGCCCCTCCACACCCAGAGCCTTGAGCATTTCTGGACGGATCTCATCAATCCCCGGGGCTTTGCCACTGTGGAGTTGTTTGACTACATCAGTGACTTCCTCCTGGGAAATTGACAATGATCCCCCCATCATCCTCCATCTGCCTCTAACATAGAGGGCGTATTAGCCGGATTCAGGAGTTCCTCAAAGTGCTCCTTCCATCGCCCTATTACCTCCTCAGTTGAGGTCAACAGTGTCCCATCCTTACTGTACACAGCTTGGATGGTTCCCCGCTTCCCCCTCCTGAGGTGGCGAACAGTTTTCCAGAAGCACTTTGGTGCCGACCGAAAGTCCTTCTCCATGTCTTCTCCAAACTTCTCCCACACCCGCTGCTTTGCCTCTTTCACGGCAGAGGCTGCAGCCCTTCGGGCCCTTCGGTGTCCACCACGGTGTTCGTGGGTTACCGCCCCTTGAGGCACCTAAGACCCTAAGACCACAGCTCCTCGCCGCGGCTTCAGCAATGGAAACTTTGAACATTGTCCACTCGGGTTCAATGCCCCCAGCCTCCACAGGGATGCAGGAAAACCTCCGCCGGAGGTGTGAGTTGAAAGTCTGTCGGACAGGGGCCTCCTCCAGACGTTCCCAATTTACCCACACTTACCAGGTCTGTCCAGAGTCTTCCCCCACCCCCTGACCCAACTCACCACCAGATGGTGATCAGTTGACAGCTCCGCCCCTCTCTTCACCCGAGTGTCCAAAACATACGGCCTCAGATCAGATGAAACGATTATAAAATCGATCATTGACCTTTGGCCTAGGGTGCTCGGGTACCAAGTACACTTATGAGCATCCCTATGTTCGAACATTGTGTTTGTTATAGACAATCCATGACTAGCACAGAAGTCCAACAACAAACAACCACTCTGGTTTAGATCAGGGAGGCCGTTCCTCCCAATCACGCCTCTCCGTGTGTCTCCATTATTGCCCACGTGCGCGTTGAAGTCCCCCAGCAGAACAACGGAGTCCCCCACTGGAGCCCCATGCAGGACTCCAGTCAAGGTCTCCAAGAAGGCCGAATACTCCGAACTCCTGTTTGGTGCATATGCACAAACAACAGTCAGAGTTTTCCTCCCCACAACCCGCAGGCGTAGGGAGGCGACCCTCTCGTCCACCGGGGTAAACTCCAACGTAGCGGCGCTCAGCCGGGGGCTTGTGAGTATCCCCACACCTGCCCGGTGCCTCACACCCTGGGCAACTCCGGAGAAGAAAAGAGTCCAACCCCTATCCAGGAGTATGGTTCCAGAGACTGTGCGTAGAGGTAAGCCCCACCAGATCTAACCGGTAGCGCTCCACTTCCCGCACCAGTTCTGGCCCCTTCCCCCACAGAGAGGTAACGTTCCACGTCCCCAGAGCCAGCGTCTGCTGCCAGGTCTGGTCCGTCGAGGCCCCTGACCTTCACTGCCACCGATGTGACAGCGCACCCGACCCCAGCGGTTCTTCCCACAGGTGGTGGGCCCATGGGCTGGAGAGATGGGAGCCACGTAGCTTTTTTGGGCTGTGCCCGGCCGGGCTCCATGGCAAACCCGGCCACCAGGCGCTCGCCGACGAGCCCGCCATCTGGGCCTGGCTCCAGACGAGGGCCCCGGGCTTCCTCTGGGCAGGGTCACTCCATCTCTACCTTGTTTATTCATTGGGGTTTTTGAACCATTCTTTGTCTGGCCCCTCACCTGAGACCACTTTGCCTTGGGAGACCCTACCAAGAGCATACAGCTCCAGACAACACAGCCCTCAGGTTCACAGAAGCACACAAACCTCTCCACCACAATAAGGTGATGGTTCACGGAGAGGAAGTCTTGGTGGTGAAGTCAAATCACGTGAACACTGTCAACAACCAACGGGTGCTCTCCCTCCAGCACCAAACGGGAAGCAGCAAACGGCTAGAGTCAGTGGTGTTTATGGTGAGGGAAAGTTGCCGATTTTGAACCCTTCTGAAACGGACACCAATCTAGTTGTAGTCTTGCAATGGGTGACCCTGCAAGATCCCCAGTCTTCACATCTTAGATGTGAGAAGATTGTCTTTAGATGTGGGGTGGTGTCAGACTTTAGTCTCTTCAGAGTCTTCCTGTGTACGGTATGGGCATAAATCTCCTCCAGTTACCATACCGGTAAAGAAATAAAACATAATTTATGCATTTTATTCATAGACTTTTCAGATTGTTTTATTGTAAAAATAATTGTCATTTTTGCATAAGATAAAGCATTTTCAGATAAAGCTCCTACTGCTGCTGTTATTATTATTATAATTATAAATGTAGTGACCCAGAGCACAGCAGTCGCAGCGGTACGTTTTTGCCCGCTGGCAGCGTTTAATCACCCGACCCTGTAATGAACAGTGCCTCATTAGCAGAGTGAGCGTCCTGCTGCACGAGTCATTTACCCCCCCGCAGCTCCACTCAACTTTATTTATAGGGCCTGTTCAAATCACACGCAATGTGTTGATCATTACTGACTCCGGGGCCACTTTCATAGCATTTGTTTGCTCTCTTTAATGCCCCTTTTGCAGAGTAGCGATGATGGTGACAGAAGCAGCAATGTGACTTGATTTCACTTTTTTTTGGTTCCGTTGTCTGTGCTTTCTTTTTTTTTTATGGAAAGGGGATGGACATTAGCAGAGGAGGTCCTGCTTTTGTTCATTAAAGTAAATCAGGACTGAATGAGTGCAGGCTAGCCATTTCAATTATTTAGATATTGACAAGTAAAGGAAGGGGGGGGGAGCAAGAGGAGCTGAGGCAAAGGAAAGGTATAAAAACGGAGAGTCAGGCTCCATCTAATTAACTACAGGATGACTTCCATTGTTGTAATGTAACGAGGTACAACTACTTTGTTACTGTGACTTAGAATTTTCACGTATCTGTACTTGACTTTGTTATCTATATTCCTGCAAACTTCCACTTTTACTCCACTACATTTCCCCCTACACAAGCATCTTCGTCACTCGTCACTCGTTGGAGTGAAAGGTTCTTTCTCACAACATATTTTAATTCTGTTTCTGTTTTTCTCTTTGTTGGTGTCAGACTTTGGACTGGATGTCAAAGACGGCGCGTGGACACCCTGAATAGTATGCTTTTTTTACTTTTACTTTACATAATTACATACATTTCATATCATTAAATGACTTTTGATACTTAAGTACAGTATATATCGGGTACTTTGCTCCAGTAATATTCTAAATGGGGACTTTAACTTCACTCAAGTATTGCTTTCAACTATAGAAGACTGTGTGTGTGTGTGTGTGTGTGTGCATGTGTGTGTGTGTGTGTGTGTGTCTGTCTGTCTGTCTGTCTGTGCGTGTGTCTGTGCATGTGTGTGTGTGTGTGTGTGTGTGTGCGCGTGTGTGTGTGTGTGTGTGTGTGTGTGTGTGTGTGTGTGTGTGTGTGTGTGTGTGTGTGTGTGTAGCCACGCCCCCACCAGTGACGACACCCCCCAGTCGCATCCACTACAGCTGCTCTCCTCCAGAGCTCCGACAGACCGGACCAGAGACACACGGGAAGCGGCGTGTCTGTTCATCTATCACCGTTACAAACTTCAATGACTGGTGGAGTGGTGGGGGTGGGCTGGACGAACGATAATCTTATTTCCACCTTTTTTTTTTTTACATTTATCCTTTTTCTTCTTCTTCTTTTTTTTTGATCTTTCAGTCAAATGACACGAGGGAAAAGAAAAAGAGGAAGAAGTCTCTCCATCGGCTCTTATTTTTCCCCCTCTTCTCACTGAGCCGCCACTCCAAGCGTTCGGGCGCCAAGCCAGCAGGAGGTCAGTCCACATTCCCATCAATTTTACACTTAATTACTTCTGATTGTTATTTTAACCAGCCATTTGCGCATTTTTGTTCGCTAACTTAGCAGAATAATGTGCGGAGAAGAATTCGGCTTCACTCACGTGACAAATGTCCATCGTATATCCCCGTGGTAGCCTATTATCCGCCGGCGGTGCTCTATAGTGATTCTACATGGTAGAGTGTGTGTGTGTGTGTGTGTGTCATTGCTGCTTTACAGGGAGTTTATAGCGGCATTACTTTTGCATTATGACTTTTTTTTTGTCTTTATTGACAATTAGGCCTAAACTGGTTTTCTAGGTCTAGTTTCTAATGCTTATTTTATGTTTTTTCTTTCTTTTTTCGTTTCTTTTCCTCTTTTTCATCATCTCTCCGGTCTACCGGTAATGTTTCTTTAATTTGAGACACACGGGAGAGCTCAGCAGCAGATGGAGGAGAAGTGAGTGGAATTATAAAATAAAAGTGGACAATTAGCGCGATATTGTCACGTGTGCGCACGCGGCCGCACGCGTGCACGCCTCCTTAAAGCCCTGCCAATAAGGTCATCTGATAAGCTGAAAATCCTCCATCTCTCTCTCTCTCGCTCTGTCAGGGCTGCCCCGAGGTTTGAAGCACGCGCACACACACACGCACACACACACACACACACACACACACACACACACACACACACACACACACACACACACACACACACTGTGCCTGAAGTCATCCTGTAGTTAATTAGATGGAGCCTGACTTCAATCCTTCCTTCTATATGCTCGTATTCCTGGCTCCCTCCTCACTTTTCTCCTTCTCTCCATCTCCTAATGTCTCTTACCTGTTCCTCTCCACCTCTTCTTCTTCCCCCTATCCCCTCCTTCCTCTGTCTTTTTCTCCTCCTTCTCTTCTCCACTGCCCTCTTCTTCCTTCCGTCTGCCTCCTCTTCTTCCAAACAGTTTCACGGACAATTATTTTGGCGCTCCTTCCCTTGTCTCCTCTTCCACGTTACTCTTCATCTGCCTCCACGTCCTCTTCTTTCCCCCACTCGTCACGTCTTCTTTCTCTTCCTCTCTCCTTCCTCCTTTTTTGTTGTTGTTTCCTTTGTCTTCCTCTTTCAACAAACGCATGCACGCTAACAGATTTCCAAAGTGACACACATACTAACACACACACACACACACACAGACACACACACTTTGTGTTGTCTTTTACTACACCTTCCCACCCCCGTAGGTCGATGCTGTAAGCCTGAAAACTCCCGTGTCATCGTTTTCCAGGTGCGCTCCATTTTGTATTTAATGGCTGCTCAGCACAACACACACACACACACACACACACACACACACACACACACGAACAAACACACACATACTCACACTTTCACACACACACACACACACACACGCACACACACACACACACACACACACACACACACACATACCCACTCACTTTCACACACACACACACACACACACACACGTGCAAACACACACGCACCCACACACACACACACACACACACACGTGCAAACACACATGCACGCACGCACACGTACAAACACACACACTCACACATTTGACAGCAGATCCCACTGAGCCAACGTGTCCTCCCAACCATCCTCCTCATTGGAGTGTATCATGCATAGGCGTACAACCCCCCCCCAAATAATCCAAACTCTCCCCCAAAAGCCTATTATAATTTCATTTCCATAAATAAAGACATTTGCACCATAAGTTGTTGCAGAAAAATTCCCCAGAATGCAGAAAAGTGTTTGAGGCTCAAACTTTTCTGGGCCCCTCGGTAATGTTTGTGTGCCCCAATGTTGACACAAAACCTACACCCGTACCTGATAATCTCTCAAGTGAATAGGTTTGTCTGCTCCGTCTTTAGTGTTTGCATGAGACAAAAACGTCAGCATTTTTCTTCGAGAAATAAGCTCGGAAAAACACATCAAAAACATTGAAAAAACAAATCGAAAATGTAACAAAATTGCCCAGAAACACCTTGTAAAAGGCGAAAGAAATCTGGAAAAATGGTTAAAAAACAAACAAAAAAATACTCACAAAAGGCGACAAAAAAAGCAGAAAAAAAGCAGCAAAAAAATCATAGAAAAAGAAACAAAAACCTTAAAAAAAGGCTTAAACAATTCAGAAATAAATTGTCCAAAAAACCCTGACAAAGGCGACAAAAACTCAAGAAAAATCAACAAAAACGTGTATATATATATATATATAAAAAAATAAAAAAGCAGCCAAAATGTCAGAAAAAGCAACAAAAACACTGACAATGAGACAAAAACGTTCAAAAAAACGCAACAAAAAGCCTTAAAAAGGAAGAAAAAGCCCTGTTCCCATTATTGGGTAAATTACACCTATATGCTGAAACACCCTGAAACGTTCAGTTTCCGACAGAAAGGCCAGCTGGTTATGTAATACGTCCTCATAATCTATTAACTTCAGCACACATCCGTTTAAAAGGTTGAAATGATGTCAAACTGCGTCACATTATTGAATTTATCCAGGTAAGTCGATTGAGAACAATTTCTCATTTGCAACAACAACCTGTCACATTCACACAGACACAGTTCCACATTCCTACCTGGTAGCTGCCCAGAACAACCGCAGTCTGATCTGCTGACCACTGAGCAGCTCCACTGGAGCCGTTGGAGTTAAGGGCCTTGCTCGAGGGCACCTCAGTGGTGGTGATGAGGGGAGGGACAAGTGCTGCTCTTTCACTTTCCCCACCCAGATTTGAATCTGCCGGTCTGGGGATTGAACCTACTTGCAAATAGAGACGCTGGAGGTACATTATAGAATTCAAAGCACTTAATGTTGGCGCTTGAGCCACCTGCTGCCCCAAAGCTGACTTGTTGACGTGTGAACCTCTTTTCGGGGTGGAGGAATCGCATTCATTGGCATTAAAACTCAGCACTTTAGTGGGCTCAATTTAACGCCGGAAATTTCACCCTGAGCTGAGAGAGGAGCAATTGTAATATTTTCTTCTCCGGTGATGAACGGTGGCGGTCGAGGGCAGAGCGGCGCCTCAGACTAATGTACTTGACCACATGCCAAGCGGAGGTTTTTTAATTTTTAATAGCAGAAAGACTCACTCAGCCTGCAGGGGATATGATATGACCAGCGCTGGAAGAAGTATTCAGATCCTTTTACTTGAGCAAAAATACTAACATCACATTGTAAGAAATACTCTGCTTCAAGTATAAGTCCTGCATTGAAAATGTTACTTAAGTACAAGTATGTATGTGTCATCAGGACAATGTACTTAAAAGCATTCAAAGTAAGTTACTAGTGGTTCAGTTTGACATGATTTTCCAGCCGTGCACCAACAGGTCTGTGTTGCCGCGGGCCATTCTCTGTCCCGTAATCTGCTCATTTTAAAGTGCTCATATGATGCTCATTTTCAGGTTCATAATTGTATTTAGAGGTTGTACCAGAATAGGTTTACATGTTTAATTTTCCAAAAAACACCGTATTTTTGTTGTACTGCACATTGCTGCAGCTCCTCTTTTCACACTGGGTGTTCAGGTCTCGGTTTTAGCTACAGAGTGAGGCATCGCACTTCTATCCCATCTTTGTTGAGAGACGCACATGCGCACTAGCTAGGTAAGGACTACATGAGCTGGCTAGCTGTTTGTTTCTACAACTTTGGCCTGTACAAGGCAGGATTAGCCGGGAGACTTCTTCTGAACCAGGGGCGCACTTCCCACTTTGCGTGGAATAGCAGCAGAACAGGGACATGGAAGTAGTTCTTTTGTCGATTCTGGTGGACTAGTGTGTGTTGTAGCATCGTTTTGCCATTGAGAACGAGGTAGCATGCTACGGCTCGCCACCTCGTCTCGGCTGCTGACGTAGAAAGCCGTGCAGATTTAGAACAGCTCGCCCGTAGACTGAAGGCAGGAGACATTCAGAAACCCGTATCTATCCAAGTTTGTATGCGTGTGGAAGCATCAGAGACGCAAAATAACACCCCAAATCCCAATTTGTTTTCATAATATGGGCACTTTGAACAGCTGTGATGGCAAAGCGATAAACTCTCCGTGAGCATACGGCTGCTGCAAATGGTTATTATAGCGGCATTCATCCAGGGATTAGGACCGGCCGACTCGCGGCTAATTAAACCTTCGACTCACCGCTCCTCTGCTCTGTCAGCCTGACTGAAATGAGTTAATAACGCAGAGCATTTCACCGACTCACATATTGATGCACACGTGGGGGGGGGGGGGAATAATCCTGTTCCCAATTTTGAGGAAGGTTAACCCACATGCCCTCCAGCAGTCTGCTAAGATCCCATAGAGCTCATTTTTTAGCTCTCTCTCTGTAATTTAAATCCTGTCCGCAAAAGAGGTCACATGCAGGTTATCACAGTCTTGTTGAACTGGTGTTTCTTTTTTAACGGTAACTTCGTGTTTTTTTTCAACTTGGACCTTATTGTCCCATGTTTTTGTGTGTAAGTGACTGATGGGAACAACAATCTTTAGTCCAGTATTCAGCGAGAACGCTGTGATTAGCAGCCGTGAACCGGACTGCAATGTAATCCTACAGAGTTGTGTCCCCAGAAACAGCTCTGAGATCGCTGGCGTTAAACCCACCAGACTCCATTAAACAATACTTTTAGCGTGTGTAGATCCAACATATTTTCACATGTAAATCTATAAACTATGTGTTTATTTCAACCCAAACTAGAATTGTGATGGTTAGAAAAGTGGAAAGACGACCCAAAACAGCTTTTCACAGTTTTATTTTGTTTCCGTTGACTTTGAATGAAGTGTATTTTACGATGATAAAATGACTGTTTATTCACATGGAGTTTGGTGGGTTTAGCAAACACAATTTCACGGATGTTTATATGTTTAAAAAAAAGGATCTTTAACATCTTTTCTGTTTCTTTAACAGAAAGGTCGCCCTCCTTAGAAATCCTTTCCATAATGTTGTCAGACACTCAGAATATTAATCTGAGCCTGTCAGCGGCAAAAATAGCAATTTTTTTGTACGTAAATACAAGCTGCGCAACATACATTGTAGCTTGTTTCGCTGACTGCCGATTGCAGCGATCTTCCTTAATACTGGACCAATGTCAAAGATTGTTGTTCCCATCAGTCACTTAGACACAAAAAACATGGGGAAAAGTTGTTGGAAACAAGACCCCCGAAGTCAGCCTTTAAATGCTTGTGTCCGTTTTCCTTCTCAAATCCTGGTGCAAAAGTTTCCAGGAGGCTCAGCGTGGATCTGCAGGGGTCATTTTTAAGAATCCAGTTGGGTCTGAGCCGAACCTCCTGCTGCGTTTCCCGTCGCAGCGAACCGCAGCCTCCTTGTTTTCTTTTTCCAACCCCCCCATGTATCTGTCTGGCCTCCTGCTGCAGTCCGCGGGGGACGGCCTCCATGTTATATCAAAGCCGGTGACAGTGTCTTTGTCTGTCGGCTTGTTATTGATCGCGGCCTCGACTCCGGCTGCCTGCTGAGGAGGGGTTTTATCGACGAGAAGCACAAAAAAGTAAAGCAACTTTGCCTTTTTGTTTCATGTTGTTCAAACTGAGCAGGACAAGGTGATAGGGGTCGTATGAATTAATCAGGAATTAGGAGGAAAGTCTAAAGTTTTCACTGTTTAAAGAAGTTGTGACAGTGTTGAGGAACGTGCACTTTACTGACTACTACTGGCTTTCTACAGTAATCTGATTTCTAAGTAATAACGTGAAAGATTGGTTTTCAGAATCAGGTTCCAATGGTTTGACAAACATGGTTTCCTCAGGGGGATTTCTCCTAAATAAAAGAAAAAAAAGAAGTGAAAGAAACCAAATTAAAAATGTTATTAGATAAACTTGCTCTCCAACAGGTAACATTAGTTTTCTTTGAGATGCACACATTTGCTAATCCAGATAACCGCCTCGTTCATGTGTATAACAAAAATGGAAGACGTTTATAGAACATGGGGTTTCCCATCTTGGTTTTGGGCGATTAAAGTCCACTATGTCACTTTTTTTTCTACGTTTGACGCTCTTTTACGCCAATTTGATTTTGACAATTTGCTTCTTTTCAACAGTTTGGTCGTGTTTTCGACCTTTTGTGACACTTTTTTCGACCTCGTTGACGCTACTTCGGATGTTTTTGTTGCTTTTTTCGACATTTTTGAAGTTTTTCTTTTTCTAATGTTCGGTACTTTAACTGTACACACAATTTCCGTTTTTTTTTTTTCTTTCTTCATTACGGGGCAAAGTCCGGCTAATGGGCTGCCAGAACCTTTTCTGTTATTTTACGGATTTATTTGTTAGAGTACAGATCAGCTTTAGCCAAAAAGCTCTATAGTCCATGCTCGTCGTCTCCTTGCTAATGACAGCTCACTTGCTGTGTATTATTCGCAGTTTTAGCTGGAAACCGAAGATGCTGTAAGGGCTTTATTTTATTATTTCTTTTCAAATGCCTGCATCTGAATCAAAATCCCCAGCGTTTTAATGGGAAAGCACGGAGCAGAGATCCTGCTCCAAACATTAAAGCGCTAATGAAGTGAACAGCGAAAGGCACTTTTTAACACAGCAGCTTCTGCAGCCGGTGTTTTTAATCGGATTGAAATGGCATCATTAGTGTGCAAATGCGAATGTTCCCACTTTCGCTCGCCAACGTCCTGCAGGAAGAATACAAGTCTCTTGTGACTGAAGGGAAACAACGTTTTGCTGCAAAACAATTTCTCGCCGCGTCTCCAAATCAGATTACTGTCCTCTGCTGACTTGTGTGTTTTCAGGCTCAAAATTGAATCACATCTCAGTGAAGGAAATTGGAAACTTGTGTGACACAATCCGACATGTAAATACTTAGAACACACAGAGCAGTGCAGCTTTCGCAGCCGGAGGAGGGGGAGATGGTTGCCGTAGGAAAAGATTAATGCTGGTGTTGCTGCAGGCAGCAGCTGAACTTCTGAAGTTAAAGGAGACCTATTATATAGCATTTTCAGCTACTTGTATTGCATTTTGTGTTTCTACTGGAACACGTTTAGATGCTTTAATGTTCAAAAGACACTTTATTTGATGCATACTGCCCATGGCTGCTGCACCTCCATTCACCCTCTGTCTGAGACGCTCCATTGGAGCGCCTGTCTCTTTGGGCTTCCCCCTCCCGCAAAAGCCCACTTTGTTCTGATTGGTCAATGTTTCTGCATCTCTGAGTCTCCACATCTGTTGCTGTCTCTGTACAGTCTTTGGAGACTGACTGCAAGTGCAATGGAGTATATAGCGGGACTTTGTACTGTGGAAAAACACCAATAAAGGCTTGCTAGTCTCTATCCACGGCATTCCACTTCTGGGATTGCTCCGTTGGCGGCAGTAATTCCGCCGGATGTCCCTCTATCCGTCCCCTTCCTCTTTCTTTGTGTTGGCGTTAACTACTCCTCAGATCTCTGCAGGGTAAATCCAGACAGCTAGCTAGACTATCTGTCCAATCAGAGTTTTCTGTTGCACGACTAAAACTACTTTTGAACGTTACACATGTTACACCAAAACAAGTTCCTTTCCGAGGCTATTTTGTAGCGGCACCGCGGCTCTGTCAGGCGCTTAGCATCGTCCCTCCAGAGACAATTGTGATTGGTTTAAAGGAACGTTTTTTTTTCTCCCATCCCGTATGGTTGTGCGGACTAGCCAGACCCTCCTACGCTGCGCTGTGGAGGAAGGTCTGGCAATGCGAGACTAAGCAGTAATGTGATCCGAAATTGGGGAGAAATGAACAACATTGGCAGCCAAGGTTACAGCTTTCCCTGGCGTAAAGCATGCAGCTACACGTGACAATGTAAACACTGCAGTAACTTAAAAAAAACAAAAAACACTGCAGTAGTACCTGCCTGAAGCAGTTGACCAATCATAGAAACCCAGCTGAGCCGACAATAAAGTAGTAGTTTAGCACAGTGGAAAATCTGAAGTTTTTGCTCACAGGGATCTCTCTAAAATACGGTTACCTCATTATTTGAAGCTATAGGCCACGTTTAACATGAAAGTCTGACATTGTAACATCATAGATGTGACAGAAAATACAAAAAAGCATAATAGGTCACCTTTAAGTATGAGCTTTCAAGTTGTTCCAAGATTGATGTGGAAGAACCAGGGTTTAAAGTGGGCTGAGACGATCTGGAACAGCGTTCCGGCACCTTTTGATTAATAAGTAAATTAATCTAATTAGCTGTTTCATACATCAGTGTTTCAAATTTGCTCACGAACGTAAGGGACTTCTTCTGTATCACCCGCCAATAGACAAGTCAGCTGGTAAAGTCAAGCTATAAACTATAGAAATAAAATGATCCATAATCCATTTTATTTTTATGTTACAAACAGCTGGTCGGAATGGTCGAGTTTTAGACGGAGCCTCAACGACTGCCCGAAAGCACGGTAACGTTGTATGGTCGCGCGAGATAGAAGAGAGGGAGCGCTCAGCGGCGTTCGAACCAAGCAGTGAGTCAGAGAAATAAAATGTGTTTTCGCCGATTCATCAATAGAAATGTAAGTGTAGCAAGCATCTCACTCTCACTAACGTTATCCACATTCATATTTAGATGAAACAAATGAGATATCCAGCTTCAAAAAAGCCCAAAAATCGGAAGTTATAACTGATGTACAAAGAGGCGTTGTTATGGAGATGATACACCGTCTCGTCTCATTGGTGTAGACTGGCAGCTTTCAGATTCGTCGCAAATCTTTGCTCTGAACTGGGCTTTATACTCCGGCGTCGCTTTTGGAATTTGGTCTAGATTCAAGTATCAGCTTAATGCCTGAATGCAGATGTGTATAAAGTTGGCTGGGCGCTCCCACCCTGAAATGCTTTGTTTGTTTCCCATCCAGATGAAAAGCTGCCAATGAGCGATTTCTACGTTGAGCACCAGCCATGGCTGCCCATCGCATCATCAGAGTGACGAACAACAATAACGTCCTCCCTCGCTGCAAGTCTGAGGGGACACTCATCGACCTTAGCGAAGGGTTCACCGGGGCCAGTCTTAACGATGTCAAAGGTCAGTGTTTTGCTGTATCCACGACAGTTTCAACGCCATTGTTGTTATAGTGAAACTATGTGTACTGTAAGGTACAATATCAGTTATTCAGATATGATTCATTGGAACTAATTAACTCAATATCTTTAGAATTTGTTGTTTTCAATTTTGTGCTTTTCATCTTTAAATTATTCAGTCATATGTTGGAAGCAGTATTATTCTTCCCTTCACTGTTTGCACTTCATTACAGCATTGTTTACATGCTCTACATGACGTGAACTAAAAATAGAAGATGATGCAGTAAATTATGCAGTTCAGCTGCTCATATTTTTATTTTGTGATCTGAAAATGTTGTCCTTGAATTCAGAATGATTAAAGGTTTGGGTTATTTTGGGAGCTATTTTGGCTTCCTTCGTTCTTGAGCCTTTTGAGACTGAAAAATGCCCTCAGACGTTGTTTGTTCAAGCAGCAAAATACGACCTACATTTACGTTATAATGGCGGTGCTCTCTAGTGGCACTAGTAGTTTTGCAAAGCAGGAGGCAAGGTGACGAAATATAAGAGCGCCAAAATATCCACATAAGGAGGCAGGTTGGGGTGATGGATGGGTCAAACAAACACAGGACTTCCACCCGGGAGAGTGAGTTTGGATTCCTGTTTGAAAATAAAAGCAACTTACTTAACGAACTTCATGTTCAGCTTCAAGTGAGTAACATTCAGGAAGTGAAATAACGTCTGATTTTAACCCATAATCACAATCTTTTTCTAAACATAACTAATTAGTTTTTGCGCTAGGGGCGCTATTCTACGATATGTTCTTGTGGGTTGTATCAGAGGGTAGGAATAAACGAGGATATTGTCATATGGTTTGGAGGGCTTGTCTTTTTTTCCAGGATCAAGTACTTCCTACAAAGTTGGAATGCAGTAAACTGAACCACTGAACCATTTAGGACGCGACCCTTTATGCCTGATCTGCAGTACCATCCTCTCATTCTTTCAACTGGCCCATATATATCTATATCTGTGTCTGGTTATGAGATAAGCACTGTTAACTGCAGACGTTTGCGTAATCAGACCTAAGTGCACTTATCTAAAATAGTGACAAACCAGTTACCAAACCACATTGCGATCAACGTTGAAGACCGTCACTAATAGTTTTAAGAGATTCTGTCTAACATCCTTTTCCATTTCAGTGCCTTCTCCCAGTGCCTTAAGGCTGGACACTTCCGCCTCCTATGGAGCTGCGCAGGAAGTGGTTGCCATAAAGGATTATTGCCCCAGCAGCTTCACCACGCTGAAGTTCTCCAAAGGGGATCGCCTCTATGTGTTGGACACGTCAGGTGGAGAGTGGTGGTACGCCCACAACAACACGGAAATGGGCTACATCCCAGCTGCCTACGTCCAGCTGGTCAACTTCAGGAACTCTATGCTTAGCGACAGTGGGATGATTGACAGTCTCGGAGAAGTATACGAGGATGGGTCGAAGGAGTTTGGAGGTTTGGGGGAGTGGACAGGGATAACCCTTAAGCCCTCCCCAATTTACAACAACAGTTCCTTCTCTGTGAACCCCTTTATCCATCCATTAGATCAAAACTGCAAAGATATAGGTGTAAGGAACTCAACAGATCTTATTCTGTTTGATGCGCTGGCATCTCCATCATCTTGCTCAAACTTTAACACTAGTACAATCATGACCAATGGGTTCAGCAGCTGCCACATTAACAATACCACCCCCACCAGCCCAAATCAAGTGGTTGGACCTAACCTCCACAGGGATAACCCGTTTTTTAGGGGTAAACGCTCCCACAGTCTCTCAGAACTGTCAGTCTTGCAGGCGCAGTCGAATCCAACCTTACCTTCCTCTGGATTCTTCACAGGCCTTAAGGCTCCTTCACCGGAGCAGTTTCAGAGCAGGGAGGACTTCAGGACTGCTTGGTTGAACCACAGAAAGCTAGCCAGGTCTTGCCATGACCTTGATTCCCTGGGTCAGAGTCCTGGGTGGGGCCAGACGCAGCCGGTGGAGACCAACATTGTGTGCAAGTTCGACAGTAACGGAGGAGTTGTTCAGCTCCCGGACACCCAAATCACCATACACATCCCTGAAGGCCACGTCAGCCATGGAGACCACCAGCAGATCTCCATGAAAGCATTACTAGACCCTCCTCTGGAGCTCAACGGTGACCACTGCTCCACTGTTAGCCCCGTGGTGGAGATCAAGCTGAGCAACATGGAGACCAGGTCCTTTATCACGTTGGAGATGAAGGTATTGGTAACCGTCAAGAAGGAAAGTTGTCACACGGCAGAGGTGCTTTGCGTTCGAAGTGACTGCAAAGAAGGGCCTTACACGCCCATCCCCAATGCTTACATTTACAAGGATACAGTCCAGGTGCAGCTGGATAGTTTAGAGCCTTGTATGTATGTGGCTGTTGTGGTTAAGGCACAGTACATTAGCCACAATACCACTGTTTGGGACCATGTGCAGAGGAAAGTAACTCTGGGCGTCTACGGTCCCAAGCACATTCACCCTTCCTTCAAAACAGTTGTGGCAATGTTTGGGCATGACTGTGCCCCCAATACATTGTTGGTAAATGAGGTGGGCCGGCAGGCTAGCTCCACCCCGCCAGTGGCTCTCCAGCTGTGGGGGAAGCACCAGTTTGTGCTGGGGTACCCTCAGGACCTCCAGGTGGGATTGTACTCCAACATGTCCAACTATCAGGTGAAGGTGAGCGAGGGTGCTGGGGTGATTCAGGGATTTCAGGTCAAACTGGGGAAAGTCAGCAGGCTCCTGTACATGATCACATCGCGTGACCCCAACAGCATCTCAGATTTTACTCTCAGGGTCCAAGTCAAGGACGCCCTTGACTGTATCCTCACCCAGTTTTGCGTCCAAACGCCATCACCGCCACCAAAGACCGGAGCGAGGATAATGGGCCAGAGGAGGTTTCTGAAAAAGAAAGAGGTGGATAAGATTGTCCTCTCACCACTGGCTGTCACTTCCAAATACCCAAAGTTTCAGGACCGATGCATTACTATCCTTAAATTTGGCAAGTTGATCAAAACAGTCAATAGGCAGCACAAGAGTACTTATCTGTTGGAGTACAAAAAGGGGGATGTTATTGCTTTGCTCAGCGAGGACAAAATCAAACTGCGAGGGCAGCTGCGGACCAAAGAGTGGTTCATTGGATACTACCAGGGGAAGATAGGCCTTGTCCATGCCAAGAATGTTTTAGTTCTGGGTAAGGTCAAGCCTATTTATTGGTGTGGGCCGGACCTAACAACCACAATGCTGCTGGAGCAGATCCTGAAGCCTTGCAAATTTCTTACGTACATCTACGCAACAGTGAGGACGGTTTTAATGGAGAATGTGGGCAACTGGAGGGCATTTGCAGATGCCCTTGGGTATGGGAATTTGCCACTTAATTATTTTTGCCGAACTGAGCTGGACAATGAGCCGGAGAAGGTGGCGTCGGTTCTGGAGAAACTCAAAGAGGAGTGTACGAACATGGAGAACAAGGAGAGGAAGTCCTTCCAGAGGGAACTCATGATGGTAAGATCAACCATGTCTTTATTTCGTATTGGTTTATTTGTATTGTGGACTACTGTTTGTGTGCATATTAAGAGAGGTCCAAATAGAGAACAGTGTATTGATATTACTGCAGTGACCCAAATGAGCAACTGAATTTAAGGTGGCCTTAAGCTTTGGCCTGGTTCAGTCAGAAACTGCAAAGCTGCATCCCTTTTTCCTTAAGGTAGGAAGAACAAACCTGACCTTTGAAGTTATTAGGGGGATACAAATCTGTCACTGTCCCTACTGTAGAGAATGTAGAGCTGAACCAATTGCGGTCTACATTTCAATGAGCTATTATCCATAATCCACCCAAAATAGTGAAAAGGCCCATAGCAAGTTCTCAAAGCCTAAGGTGATGTCTTTAAATTGCTTGTTGGCTGTTAGGGTTACAGTCAAAATGATGATGATGATGATGATGATGATGATGATGATGTAGGACAGAGAAAAGTAGTACAATCACATTTGAGAAGCTGTAAACAGCCAATATATTGCATTTTTATTTAATAAATGACAATTGCAGTTCATTTTGTGTTTCGGAGAAGAGCATAGGTCAAGTTCGCAATAACTGAATTGTCCTTGAACAGACAAATACAGTACATAAAGTCGTACATTTAGGGCCATTTCCCTGTCTCTTCCAACTGTTACATTGCTGCGAAAACATTCATGCTCAGCAAAAGCATTTACTGCAGAGATAAATGTTCAGGAAAATTGTTCAGCATTACCATAACACTGCTGCAACAGCTATTATGCTCAAATTATGTACATTACAAACTGAGCATCACTCAGATGGTTGCTGCCTCATTAGCTAAGCTTTGTTGGGCCTAAAAAGAACAAAAATGCCATATCCTCAACAGTCAGAGTCACTGGCTGTCTGATTGATTCAAACCTCTTTGCACTTCGGCCCTTTATCATGATTTCTTTCCACTTCAGCCTGCATTGCAGTCAGACAATGTGACTGTGTGAACTGGAAGAATTTGAGTCCTTATGCTCAGTCATGTGAAGGGTAAACAACTTGTCTTACAGCCTGAGGTGGCTCACAGTGGGAACAGCCACCACATGAAAAATGAAGGGGGGGCTGGAGGAGAAAATCCTGTAAAGAGAAGCACAGAAATAAAGCTTAACATCTGCAGTTTGAGTGAAAACAACTCTGTCAAGCAAATGCGCTGACACCCTGGGGGAAGCAAAATAGTCCCGAGACATTTCCCTCGCCATATGCCATTATTCAAAAAGTACTTTAGCAAAGTACATTTGCCAACTGCTGTTCATCCAGGCAGAGTTGATGAAGCGTGCATGCACTTTTGTCACTGCGACATGCTCAGCGCGGCCACCGGAGCAGCCAGGAGGTCAAGTGCCTTGCTAAATGGAACTTTGACAGTTAAGTAACTGTGTCCATGTTCGGACACCGTTCACAGCCATTGGCTGTATTGTAATTCACCGGCGTTAGCTAACTTCAGCCGGCTCTTGTAAAGCAAAAGCTAAAGTTGAATGGTTAAAACCATAGCCTATATTGTTAGAAAGGTAAGAAGTTACACTTTAGTTTGACACCATTCAATAAACGGAAAACATTACAAGGGCATTTATATTCACATTTAAACAGATATTCTGATAGAACGTTAGCCAAAAAGTGTCCAAGTGCGGACACATTTTCCTTAACTGTTTACTGCTGTTAGTGCTTTTTTACCTTGCACTGTTATCCAGAGCAGCTCCCTGCTTGGCTGTACGTGGTGCAACCTCCCCATAATCTCAAAAAGACTAAAGCAAAGGAGGCATGCTTTTATGTTTTTTTTATATATAAAAAGGCTTTTACTATGGCGGTTTATACCTTCAACTCTTGCTGAGGCTTTTAAACGTACTGTGTTCACAAAGAGGGCCTTGGCTTTCTTATCTCTGAACCAGGCTCCATCCTTGACTCCTCTGGGCTCCATTTTTTTTTTTTTTTTACATTTACTGGAAAAAGAAAAGAAACGAGCACACTCTAATGTCCCTAACCCTAACAGCAGTTTTCTTCTGAAGTCAGAAACACTTTCATCATCAAGGACAATATAGAAATTTGTTTCCGTTGACCTCGATGGAAAGATTTGTCCACGTGTGTTGCAGCACACGCATATATGGTTACCCATTGTATGGAACTCATCTCTGACATAATGTTTCACCTGAGTTAAAGGCAGCGGTGGAAGTAGTATTCAGACCCTTTACTTAAGTTAAAGTATTTTTCCAAGTGTTTTCCAAATCTAAATGTATTTCCTGTTTGAGTGTTTGGTTTGGGCAGTATGGATATGCGATTACTCCTCTAACATCAGCAGCAGATCTATCGCTCATCGTTAGGCCAGTATTTTGCTTTTCATCAGTTTTTATTGAAAAAAAAAGTAGATTGGTTTAAAAATATTAAAACCAGTTGTCCTTTGATTTTCTCCTGGATTTTTATGTGCAGCTGCATTTAAAACTTTCCTGCTGCAAAAAGTTACTGCTCAGTTTGTTGCTGCACTACACCGGTTGTAATCCACTAGTGTGTGTGTGTGTGTGTGTGTGTGTGTGTGTGTGTGTGTGTGTGTGTGTGTGTGTGTGTGTGTGTGTGTGTGTCCTGCGACATTTTCCCCAGACAGCAGTAAATTGTCATCAGGCAGCAGGAACATTGTCCTGTGAGTCACAAGGGCTTGAATCACAAAATCTTCTCCTCAAAGAAAACAGCGTTACATGTGCGTTAGTCAATAAAACAGTCCAACGTTACTGGCTTCAAAATCATCGATTAGCAAACAAGGCATTCATTCTCTTAATAATCAGTCAAGGACAAAAACACACACAAATCTTTACATTGATCCTCATGAAAGTGTATCACGGAGAAACACTGTGGTTAAATTACACAATGTGTTAGTCTAGGGTGTCCAAGATACAAATTCAGGTGCGCTTTATTAACAAAGACCAGACGTTTTAGGAAAGGATGGGATGGGACCGGGGAATGGGAATCAATGAGTATAACCTGGAAGGTATCATGGTGAGGAACCCAGGGAGTGAGAGTGGCTACGAAATCACCTCGTCACTGTTTAAATATTTGTAAAACCCAGAGGCAGACATTGAGGTTGACCAATAGCATTGATTTATGAAGAAAAAATAAAAATGACTAAATATGGAGATACGATCACGTTATGAATGCTAAATAGAGGGGTTAAAGTCGAGTGTTACTGTAAAGCAGGGGTCGGCAACCTTAGGCACGCGTGCCACCATGGGCACGCAGGACCTTAACCAATGGCACGCTGGCAATATGTGTGCAAGAAAGTTATTGATGTGTTGAAATCATGGTTGAAATGCTGAAGCACTCTCTCATCCACATGCCAAATTACAACGTTCACAGTTGCGCGACCTGTTATTTACGGTAGTTTGACTCATATCTCTGACTGGGAACAATACAAAGAGGATTACCAACGGCCGCTGGGGCAGATGAACTAACGCTAGTCTCGTTACTGTAAGGAGGCTACATTAAAACCTTCGTGAGTTAAAGGTCAATACTTATCAATGCACTCACCTGTGTAGTCCGGCATCAACATGTAGGAGGCGATATTTCAATCTGCTCTGTCTGCTCAGTTCACTATACACCGCGCTGTTTTACACAAACACAGCTCTACTCTGCAAATAGCATTTTTTTACAAAACAAGCTCAAACAAACGCTGTCGGTTTGTAGTCTGTCTATCTTAGTGTGCAGGGAATCTTGAAAATTGGACAAATTCTTATAAACTTAAGCTGTCTGAAGAAACCATCCTCTCCGCTGGAGCGGTAAATATGGACGCATTATAAGACCAAAACAAATACATGTGGCTACTTAATATGCACGTGAATGACGCAATCGTTATGTTCGTGTTCTTCATTCTTGATAATGATGCTGGTTGTGTTATTATTTTGCCACAGTACCGTTTCATTGAAAATGAGGCATACAGGACTATCTATCAGTCCATTCATCATTAAAGCTGGGCTTTTCCACATCAACTTTTCGCTTCAACTCTTTGACAGTGATATTTTTGTCAGCCCATTTTCCACCAATCAGGACGCTGCATACTAAAACCATGTTTCCATAATCATAATAATTAAAAAATCCTGATTATGAGAAATAAATGCTATCAAATTAAATTACAGATTCCCTGGATATTACATTTTTGATGTGATGTCATAATTAAACTTAATGTTGACATGGCACACTAATAAACAAGAAATGTTGAAAAGGGCACTTCATATCAAAAAGGTTGCCGACCCCTGCTGTAAAGTATAGACTTCCATTTTCACTTGGTTCCATCATATTTGCTAACTCGCTTGCATTTTTGCTAACTTGCTCTCATTCCCCCTGCTCTGGTGTTTCCCCCTCTATTTTCCCCTGCTCTGGTGTTTGCCCCTCTCATTCCCCCTGCTCTTGCATTCCCTCCTCTCATTCCCCCTGCTCTGGTGTTTCTCCCTCTCATTCCCCCTGCTCTGGAGTTTCCCCCTCTCATTCCCCTTGCTCTGGTGTTCCCCCCTCTCACTCCCCCTGCTCTGGTGTTTCCGAGCCCCTAAACCGGAGACATTTGGAAACACTACTGACCCGTTTTGGTTTGGAATCTGTGGGGTTGTGTCTGCAGTCTCAACAGCCGCCAACAGAGACCTTTAGCAACACCGACACTGACGCCAACGTTTCTTCTCCTGATTGGGTCTTATCGGTCATGACGTCTCGTTCTCTGAGACTAAGCTTACGTTACAATGGCAACTACCAGCACCGGGCGGAGTCTCCACACTGCCTCCTGTTTATGCCCAGTATACGAGAATGTTGATGAGATATGAGGTTAGTTTAAACAGAGATTAGTTCTTGTACTGGAGCTAAAAACACTTGTTTGCACGGATATCGCTTTTGGCTCAGAGCTCCGCTTTAAAACCAAAACGTAGGAATGTAAATGTAGCCATAGATATCTGATATCTGTATTTATCATTCCTTATAAAGCTGCATTCTGCTCGTTGACTCCTTCATCACGACGACCTGAGTGTTCAGTGGAATATGACACAATAGTGCCAAACGTTCCAGAACACAGCCAACACATCATACACCGGAATCCTCACCATATCAGTCTACTGACCTTTGTTTCTGTGTGCAGAACACAAGTCAGGATTAGCCGTTGGCATTTCTAACCTTCTCATTCAAACTAGTTTGGAAAAACTTCCCTAACCTGTAGCTATGAGTTACAAGCAGCAGAAAATGGCTGAGAAGTCCTGCTCTTTTGCCTCTTTGGACACAGACCTCCAAGTCATCAGAGGAAGCCAACTCTCCTCCAAGTCTTCAGACTACTTAGTCCTGGACTTAATTGGACAAGGAGCCTTTGCGAAAGTCGCCAAGTGTGTTAAGTCAGCCACCAATGAGACGGTGGCTGTGAAGATAACGAAGAAACGCTCAGCGTGTGAGGCAGAAGAAGAGGATGCCATCCTGCAAAAGCTGAGGGCATTTGACCCAGACAAGTGGCACTTTGTAAGGTGGGACAGCTCATTCATCTACAAAGCACATCTCTGCCAGGAATTTGAACTGCTGGACATGAATCTCAAGGAATTTGTGAATATGAGACAGACCTCGTCACTTCCCCTGAGAGACGTCCGGCCTATTTTACATCAGGTGGCCACAGCTCTGCAGTTCCTGAAGAGCTTAAGGATCGCTCATTCAGATCTCAAACCTGAGAACATTATGCTGGTGGACCGTGTACGGCAGCCATTAAAGATAAAACTGATTGACTTTGGCTCCGCTTACGATGCCTCAAAAGCAGAGCAGGGCTCACGTATTCAGCACCAGTGGTACCGGGCTCCAGAGACCATTCTGGGTCTCCCCTGTAACGAGGCCATAGACATGTGGTCCCTGGGCTGCATTGCTGCCGAGCTGTTCCTAGGCTTCCCGCTTTACCTTGGGAGCTGTGACTATGAGATGATTTGGAAGATAACGCAAACTCAGGGTCAACTGCCAAGGTACTTCCTCAGCGCTGGACTCAAAACGAGTCAGTTTTACCGGAAGACTTGGCCAAATATGTGGAAACTCATGACGCCACACGAGTATGGACGCATCCCGTGGATCGACAGCATGTTTGGCTCCCTGGATGATCTGAAGAAAGTCCGGCTGAAGCCAGACAGGCGTCTGTCAGAAGCGGACACTCTGAGAGATAAGGCTGACCTGGAGAACTTTGTGGAGCTGGTCAAGCAGATGCTGCAGCTGGATCCTACTCAGAGAATAACACCCGGCCAAGTGTTGCAACATCCTTTTGTTACAATGAGCCATCTGATGGACTTCTGTTGTCTGCAAAGTCTGAGCTTAGATGAGGTTGACGCTGAGCCAACCCAGCAGCCACCCTCAGAAAACCATTTATCCAAAAGATCCTCATTTGGGACTCAAAGTCCACAACACATAGTGTCAATATCTGACAAGGATACATCTAGACTTGCCCACATCAAGCCTCTGGAAAAAAGAAAGAGGGTCTATGCTGAAATTTCACAGAGTAGCAACAGAAGCCCAGACAGCACCTCCCCCATACAGAAGAGGAGGAAGATCTGTGTAGGTAGACCTCTGATAAAAAGGTTGTACGGTGAAATTACAATGGACAGCAAAATAATCCCAGGGATCTCTTCCCCAGAAAGGAAGAGGAGGAAAATCTGTAAAGGTAGACCTCTGATAAAAAGTCCTTACCGTAAAATTAAAAAGGGCAGAAAAATAATCCCAAAGATCTCCTCCCCAGAAAGAATGATCATAGATTCAAAGGAGAAAGACACAGAGCTACCAAGTACTTCTAAAAAGGCCCCATCCACTGTGATCCACGTCACATTTCAGAGGGAGGAGGAGGACAAAAAAGAGACCGAGTGCAACAACAGAATCCCGGAGATCTCCTCCCCAGAAAGGATGATCATAGATTCAGAGGAGAAAGACACAGAGCTACCAAGTACCTCTAAAAAGGCCCCATTCACTGTGATCCACGTCACATTTCAGAGGAAGGAGGAGGACAAAAAAGAGACAAAAGCAGTAACCAAGATATGGATCATCGGGTCAAGTTATATCCGACGAGGGGAGGAAGCAGCGTATGAGAACTTTGGGGAGAACTTTGGACTTAATGCCAAAGTTGAGTGGTTTGGCAAAGGAGGCATGCGTTGGAGTGGCGTCCTCCCCCGTTTTTATGCAGAGTTGTCAAACGCTCAGAGTCCCCCTGACATCTTGGTCGTCCACGCTGGTGGCAACGATCTGGGCATGATGCCCGCCAAGAAACTTGCATACATAATGGAGCAGGAATTGATGGAGCTCAATGAAGAGTTTCCATCAATGACGATTGCATATTCCTGTATCAACGAGCGGAAAGTGTGGAGAAATGGACCGCCAGGGAAGGTCAACGTCGACAGGAAGACCGTCAACAAATGCATGAGAAAGGCTGTTGGCAACTTTTGCGGCGAAGTCATTGAGCATCCCCTCCTGAAATATTTTGACAGGAAAATATTTCTGGCAGACGGAGTGCACTTCACCAAAAAAGGAAATGGCATCTTTGTGACCAGCATCCAGCGTGTCCTGATGAAGATCCTTCAGAAAACGCTCCCAAGAAACTATTATTAATCATACCTCTATTATTATTATTATAATAATAGTTGGTAATGTTAGTATTGTGGTTGCTGTTCCTCTTTAAAGAATAAATACAAATCTGTAAGAAAATAAACGATTGGTGAAATGTCTGTAGGGACAACACAGATTTCCAAATTATAATTAGCAGTGGTGGATGGATAATTATGGATAACAGATTGGGAAACATTTGTGAGTAAATTTCTCTTAACCCTCATGTTGTCCTCGGGTCAAAACTTCTATATCAGAAACATGGGTTTCTTTTTAACCAAATTACTCAACAAATTAAGTGCAATTGCAAGTACTCAAATTCTACTTTCATAGAATTGTGGGTATTCAATTTTATAGCATTTGAAAAAATTTAAATGGTTTCAAAACCTGACTAAACTTTAATATACACACGTCTGTGATTCTCCACCAACATGCATTCCTCTAATATTCGTCGAAATCATTCATCATTTCAAAATTAGGTATAATCACCTATAAATTAGATTTATTGACCATGAATTCCAAAAATACGTGTTAAACTATTGGCAATAAGTTGGTGTTAGTGAAAAGTCACATCAAAAACATTGAAAAAAAGTGACAGAAACATTGAAAAAAAGTGACGAAAAAAAGTGTGAACATCACACATGAAAAGAACATTCAGAAAAAGTGAAATGTATCAGAAAATATATGTATATATATATATATAAACGGTGAAAATAATTGTTAATTTTGACCCAGAAGGACAACAAGTGCATGGTCAACCAGAAGACAACACAAGGGTTAAGGTGAGGCAAGCTGTCGCAGCGTTGTAACTGCAGGACGTTTACTTGTAACAGAGCATTTTCACAGTGTGGTATTAGTACTTTTACTGAAGTAAAGGATCTGAGTACTTCTTCCACCGCTGTTGTTTCAGGGTTTAGAACAGCGCCAACATCCCCCCCTCTTCTCCTCCACGCGGACCGACAGGTGTTCTCATGTGAAATGTGAGCAGGCATTGATCAGGATGATGTTGGAGGCCTAGAGGGGACATCCGACACGGCCCCGGCAGATCTTTTTAACGCTGAGGCTCGGGTTACAGAGGCAGAGGACGGATGAGAGAGTGTGCCTGTCAGCGAGAGGAGAGTGGCTGAAAGGCCAAGGGGAGCGCTGGTTAATAATAGATCTATGCAGAGAAGCACTCCTGCATGCAGGGGGACGTCATCAGTCCCCCTGCTTGTAGACTCTCGTCCAAAACCAAGGTCTTTAGTCCTAAAAGTCAACAGTAAAGGCCATTACACACCGGGGGCGTGACCATAGGGTTACAACCCCTCCAATAATCCATTCTGGGCGTTTTTCTACGTTTTTGTCGCCTTTCTGGAGGAATTGTTTTAGAATTTTCTTCACCTTTTTTGAGTTATTTTTTGGCGCTGTTACCAAAGTTTTTAGTTATTGACGAATAAGCGGCACGACTGCGAATATTTCCTGTCTCGTTTTCCCCCGACTACTCCTGAGTGGAGTGACAGGCAAGGGCGTAGCGGACACGGGGTACGGTGGGAAATGCCCCCCCCTCGCGCTTTCCTTGTCTATGCCCTCTGTCCCCAAAACTTACAACACGCCCTAGTTGATTTGAACGCACCATAAGTAGGCGACGGTCACGGTACTCAGGTTGCATCAGTTGACTGACTCCTATAGATATAGGGGTTTTCTCTCTCTGCCTGCTGTTTTTCTCCTTCTTCCTCTGCCTTTCTTTTTGTTTTCTCTCCGTCAGTGTTATCATCTGCCTCCGCTCCACCTCTCCCCCCTCCTCCCTCCTTCCCGTCGCTGACAGCCGCCTGGTCAGCTGTCAGCCCCATCTGTCCGTCTGCTTCGGAGGCTTCCTGCAGGTCGCCGCTACCTCATGTTTTTTAGACACTTTGGTCTCTCGCCGAGCAGACTGTTTTTCTATTTTTCAGAGCGGAATCATGTTGTTAGTTATTAATGTGGAAACATCGACTGAAACCAGACTGCAAACAGGGACATAGATAAAAAAAAAAAGGAAATGTGTTGTGGTGCATTTGTTTCTACATTCTGGCATTTCGTGGAGAGATTTGTAAATGCAATAACGTTGTCATATATTCACCAGGAGAATTAATTATCCTGATTGCCAAAAAAGGCACATGAATGTATGGAGCACAAAGTACAATATTTACCTCTGAAATGTAGCAGAGTAGAAGTAGAAAGTGGCATGAAAAGAAAAAGACTCATGTAAAGTACAAGTACCTCAACATTTGGACTTAAGTACAGTACTGGGGTAAATGTACTTAGTTACATTCCACCGCTGAGAGTCTCTAACCGGTACAGTTTTCTTTTATTCTCTGAGGTCATCTTAAGCGCCGTGAAAACGCAAGAAAAAACAAAGAAAATGAATGATCAATAAAACTTCACACATACAAAATGCAAACAAACATGTATTATTATTTCAACTCCGAGTCAAATGAACACACCCCGCTCCGCTTCCCGAGGGTTGATGGACTCCTTTTTATAAACGTAAAACAGCACACTAAATATGATGCATAAAAAGTGACACAAGACTGTTAAATGTGAGAAGAAAGAGAGAAACGGGGAAATCAGGTGTGTCATCCATTCATGTTCCTGGGCTCACCTTACGTGAGTGACTAAGCAGTGTGTGTGTGTGTGTGTGTGTCTGTGTACGTGTGTGTGCATGCGTGTGCGGTCACGTGTGTATGCGTGTCTGTGTGCATGTGTGTGTGTCTGTGTGCATTTGACATGCTCATGCTTATTCTCCTCTCTTATTTTGAAAGTGCTGTCAAATCCTAACCACGATGACTATGAAACAAACATTTTGTGCAGCTAAAAAAAGTAGTTAATCTGAGTTTTACGGCAGTGCTGTTAAAACTTCCTCATTCAATTAAACACGTAAGAATTACAGGAATTACGGTATTACAGTGGCCTTCACTCCAGATACATTCTGGCCCGTGGTGTGAAGGAATTTGGGCACCTCTGACCTGGATCGGCAGATTGAGGACATCGCAGTAGAAGGCCAAAGTGCGTGTCAGCCACTTGGTAGAGAGAGTTAGAAGCAGACAGGGAGAGAGAGAAAAGGAGGCAGGTGTACAGTGTCTGTTTCAAAACCAAATAATTCATCATCTTCATCGTCCGTTTGGTTTGTAAAGAGTAACCTTTATTTCACTTTATTGCAGAGTTGCAGGGTAAAAGGGATCAAAGATAAAGGATGGGAGAAGAAGTTAAAAAAAAAAAGGGTGTAAAATAGATTATTCTCATGAATTGAAATTACACGACCATGTTAGGGTTCTGCCTCTCTGTTCTTTTAAAGGTCCAGTTGTTCATTATCAAAATCTGTGTTGCCCGTTCACAAACTTAATATCCTTTAATGTCCTATTTCATGAATATTTACCACCACAATCAATTCCAAGTATTCCTTTTGGCTTAAAATTTTACATTTGCATTTGCATGAACTGGGGTAGATGCTCCATATTCATGCTCCATCTTTAGATTACGTTAGCCAGTAAGGGACATACAGGACATACTGCTCCGCTGTTCGCATTTTCACTGTCACATGATAAACTCACAAGGTGCTGCTAATGCTGCTAATTGGTATCGTAGCTTCCCGGCCCCAGCAAGTTTGAAGAAGGAAACATGGAGGACCACACATATTCAAAATCCAAATTTTATTTTTTATCCTTCGCCCAGAAAAAGAAAAAGGATATTGAACGGCTACCGTAGCTGTAATACATACTTTGAAGTGCGTGGCGCGAGAGAGTGGATTGTGATATATGATCTCAACGCTAGATGGGAGAAGTTAACGCAAACCCATTTTTACAGCATAAATCTTTTTTTATCGCAAGATTAACATTCTCGTTGACCTAGCAAACTTTGTAGTTTTTTTCACATGCTGTTGCAACAACTAGTAACATTAGAAACTACAAACACCACACCGGATCTAGCTAGACCGGAAACACAACAACAGGCACGCTGCACACACTTGTTTGGGCTGGTGAGCCGGCCAAAGAGTAGCAGGCTAACGTTACGTTTTGAGTGGATGTCGAGCACGAGACGCCGAAATGGATACCAATAAGATTCTGAATGGAATGTTGACTTTTAAAAAGTTGCCAAATGGTTCCATTGACAAGACCAAAGTGATGTGTGTTTTGTCGTTGTGAACTGAGCTATCATCGCAAGGGCATTCAAATGAGAAAAAATAATGGGACAAAAAGAAATCAAGGGACATTTAGAATAGATAAAAATGTGTGATTAATTGCGAGTGAACTAGGACATTGATGCGATTAATTGCGATTAAATATTTGAATCGTTTGACAGCACTAATGCAAACACCTTAAAAAGGTACATTTAAGAAGATGTGTGAAAGTGCCCTTTTCAATGAGGGTTGATAAGTTTGAATGTTGCAAATATCTTGTTAAAACGTGAAAAACATCTTTCCCATCTACTGTACAGGCCTGTGGGATTGACCGTATACCACTGTCACTAAGGAAAGGGGACAGGCAAAAACAACTAAACCAGAGAGAAAGTTTCTGGATTGACAAACTGCAGGCTACTAGAGGCCCAGGCCTGAACTAAAATAACTTGATTTTAGTGTCTTCCTGTAAACCATAACCTTTATTTTGAATATGTGCTGTAGTGATGCATGCATTGTATGTAACCTTTGTGTGCAGTCACGACAAATTCTGTTCTATTAAGTGCCAAGAAGGACATCTAGTGGTCTTTGTAGAATACTACAACCCTTAAACCTGCCTCTGCCAAATGGAGGCTTCTGATTGGTGGTTTGAGAGCTTATGAAAAAGTCTTTTCCTGTTTGAAAACGGTTGACTCCCTTACGAAGGCTTGTATGCCTTAACGCGTCGGATGAAGATGACCAAGTGCCTTGGACTAAACTTTTCACGTAATAAGGTGATGCGGATACGTTTGTCTTTTTGTGCCGTGGCAGCCTTGTGCTTCCATATGTTTTTTTCTGTTTTGGCGTTGCAACGAGGCTGAATCAGTAGAAACTGATTGCGCTCCAATAAATTATCTTGATTTTATCATATTGGAAAATGAAAAAAATCTTTCGACAGCATACACTTCCTCAGCGTGTGTCTCGGGGGAATCTTTGACGTGATTGACATTAAAAAAAATAAAGCACAGAACCTGAAATACTTTTCCTGTTCCTGCTCCCGTGGATGTGAGTAATCAGCAGTCAAGACGAGCTGGATAACGCGGCGGCGTGGACGTTCAGGATGCTGCTGTCGCGTCAGTCTGAAGGCCATTAGACAAATCTTCTCTGAAGAGTTTCGAGCAACGCTGGCCTCGGGTCTGGTCTTACGAAGCCAAAGGAAACTGTTGAGTTGGAATGACAAGAACAGACGAAAACAGTGACAACGTTATTTATTTCAGACAGCGGCACAGTACGACTAAGTAATTCATTTTTAGAGCAATGTGTTTCCCCGCATTATTCTGCGTATCGTGGGCGTCGTTAGGCCTCGGCGTCCCCGGCTACAGCCCCGAATGTTTCATAAATAGCCCCGGATCTAGCACTGGATCCCTCTCTCTCTCTCTCTCTCTCTCTCTATATATATAAGAATAATAAAATAAAGTAATGATACAACATGTATAAGACAAGTGCATGCTTGTGTGTGTGATCCTTGCTTTTCTGAACCAACATATTATCTTTGGATAGACACACACACATACACATTTTACAGAATGTGTTTGCTTGCTAAGTTTGTGGGTGTGGGTGTGTGTGTGTGTGTGTGTGTGTGTGTGTGTGTGTGTGATCCTTGCTTTTCCGAACCAACATATTATCTTTGGATGGACACACACACACACACACACACACACACACATTTTACAGAATGTGTTTGCTTGCTAATTTTGTGTGTCTGTGTGCGTGCGTGTGTGTGATCCTTGCTTTTCTGAACCAACATATTATCTTTGGATGGACACACACACACACACATATTTTACAGAATGTGTTTGCTTGCTAATTTTGTGTGTGTGTGTGTGTGTGTGTGTGTGCGCGTGCATGCGTGTTTGTGTGATTCTTGCTTTTCTGAACCAACATATTAACTTTGGATGGACACACACATATTTTACAGAATGTGTTTGCTTGCTAATTTTGCGTGCGTGCGTGCATGCGTGCGTGCGTGCGCGTGTGATCTTTGCTTTTCTGAACCAACATATTATCTTTGGATGGATACACACACACATGCACACTCTGCGGGGGGGTTTGTGCTTCTTTTCAAGAAAAAAACAAATCTTGCCTGCAGTGTGCTTTCCAGTCAGCTGCTCTTATTAATGCTCAGTATTTTCTAACCCTCATTTAACCGAGTTATCTGAGTAGGAACGTATTTATCGCATGCAGTCGAGGGTCATAACTACAGGGCTAAGGATTAAATTAATTCACTCACCCATTAACAAGGCTGTTTCTTTCTTTATGTTTGCTATTCAGCCCCTGCAGCCAGTTTACAGACAAACAGGACTGTAACCGTTTCTTTTTTAGGGATAATGTGACGATCAACTGGGGGGGGTTCTACACAAATGCCTCTAAGAAATGATTCAAATGAAGCCTTTTGAGCTGACTGATCTCATGAAGTGGCATATGTACGACACGCCAGTTTGTATGCCATTATTGGCGTGTTATCAAGACGCATACTCGCGTTTTAGCGTGTTTATCAGCACCGTTGGGCCTCCGTTGACTTACATGACCTTGCGATTGCGTGTGAATTGACGCCGTAGCGAGTAGTATGAAAGGGCGAAAAAAGATTGGTCGGGATGGAGGATGGGTCAAACAACACAGGACTTTCACCCAGGACACCGGGGATCCTAAACCCAACCCCGTTCTTCTTTTCCTAAACCCAACCCCGCGTGTGACGTTCCTAAACCCAACCGTAGCCTCGCGATAACACGCCACGTGGCTTTAGAAAGTGGCGTGTATGTTAACGCTGTGACGTTGCAGACTGCCGTCCGCTGTATACAGCGTAGACATACCCGCGGATAGCTCAAAATGCGTACAGATAACACGCCACTTGGCTATAGGAAAGTTGCGTGTATGTTTACGCGGACTCATGATATCACGTTGTTTTGAGAAGGAAAAATCGCTTTTGGCTGAACTGATCACAACTGATACACATGTGAAGCCTGTCAAGATTGGTCACACGCGGAGACTTTGTTGTTTTAAAGGGGTTTTGAGACAAAAAAGGTTGGAAACCACTGGACCAGAAAATGGGATTAGAAAAGGAAGTCCAATAGGTTGGACTTCCACATGGTTCCTATACCGATAACGATGTAGCTGTCCCATTAACTAATTAATAATATGATGCAATGTTGCAAATCAACCGTTTACAGGATTTTTGTTGTCAGATATTTAATTCAAAAACAAACGTGCTATTTTATCTATAGAAACATTCTATACAAAGTTTCTAAATTGAATTTCCAGAAAGTGTATAGCCTGTATATTCGTGCAATCTAAAACTACACAGGATTTTATCCATATCCCTCACCTCTAAGTCTTTATATGTTGCGTTTTTGAAAATTCATTTTTTAGATGGTTACGATGGAACGTTTTTTCGAACTTTTTGTTGGTGAAAACAACTATATCTATAGGAGCCAGTAAAAAAATGAGCTTCAGGCAAGTAGGATTTACGAGTGAAAAAACAACAACTTAACGTTGAACCCTGCAGCACTTTAAATATTTCAGCTCATGTATTAAAAAACTGTCAGGCTTAATTAAAAATAACCAGTCCACTGTTTGCTGTGTCTCTCTCTCCCCCATCAGGCATTGCTGAAGATGGACTGCCAGGGTCTGGTTGCCAGACTGGTCCTGGATTTCGTCTTGCTGACCACGGCGGTGGAGGTGGCGTTCCGCTGGAGGGAACTGGCCGAGAAACTTGCTCGAGTGTCCAGACAGCAGATGGAGGCCTACGAGGCTCCGCACCGCGACAAGAACGGCCTGTTGGACAATGAGGTGAGAGAGACGGTGGGTCTGTACCGCCACAGGTTTTCAAAACAGGGGCCCTGTCTGCATGTGTCTGGACAGACAACCCCGTCGTCACTCCCAACTCGTAAAGTACGCTTGGTCAGTGTCTCTCAGCGGAAAAATCACCCCTTAGTGCCAAGAAGGGACACCCCGGGAGTCCCGAGAACGTCAAAAAGTGACGCCAAGCGTCCTGATCCAGATCGTCTAAATATGACGCTGAAGGAGATTTTTTTTCAGACGCCAAAAGCACCTGACCGACCGCGGCAGAGTTCCAGGAATAAACAAAAACCATGTCGATGTTTAATCCAGCTACTAGCTAACGGTCATGTAAGGCTAACGTTACCTGCTGCCAAGTGTAGTGTTAACTATAAGTTAAGTGCAGCGATGCTTCTGTTGACCGTAATGTCCGTTTCGGAGCATCAGAGAGAAGCGCAGGCATTTCAGTTGACTCGATATGAGGCACCGAAATCCACGTTGCCGGTAGATACCGGTCATTTAGGCACCGGTGCCATATTAGCACAGGGTTTCGGTACCCAACCCTAGGTGTTTTAGCCTATAAGTGTTAACATTTTGGCAAATTCGCACCACTAAAAGTATTCCTCTCTGTCCATCCTCTCCTCTCTGTCTTTCACCCTGATCCCAACCGTTCAGTCCATGTGGAAGCCAGCCTACGACTTCCTCCTGACGTGGGCCGCCCACGTCGGGGACAGCTACCGAGACGTGATCCAGGAGCTCCACCTCGGCCTGGACAAGATGAGGAACCCCATCACCAAGAGATGGAAGCACCTGACGGGCACGCTTATCCTCGTCAACTGCCTCGATACGCTCCAAAGTGCCGCCTTCTGTCCCACGGGATACGGAGATTTCGCTGTGTGAACGCTTTCATGCAACTGGAGAACACTTTCCGTTAAAAGTCTACGAGGGCTGCTGCGGTAACTGGTAGAGATGTTCCGATACCAGTGTCGGAATAGTATCTGATACGGCCTAAAATGCCGGTATGGGTATCGGAGAGTACCGGAGTTTATGCACCGATCCAATACCACATAGTTTAGCCCTGAAGAAAATCTACTTTAAAGTAGTTCATCTATGTTCTTTTTCCGTGATGACTCCCTCAAGTTCAGGTATCGGAATCGGTATTGGGAAGGAAAAAAATGGAATCGGACCATCCCTAGTTACTGGAGCTCAATACGTGTGCAGAGTTTTGTCTTGGACGGTTGGACAAGCTTCTGGGAAGCCTGCGATCTTCACGTCAGATCTGTACGTCTTCTTGTTTGGAGTCTTGGACCGGCGTCATTGGTGGCAGCACCGATTGGTTCCCGTTAAGCGCCAGATGCAGAAACGTTGTTGCACGATTCTTGGCATTGAATAAGTCAGTGTGAAACTGGAGGATCTGCCTCTCTCTGTTTTTATGCCTTTTGTTAGGTTTGTCCTGCTTTCTCTGTGTTTTGTTTTTACCTCCCCCTTGGTCTTCACCACTTTCTGTCTTTCTCATTTTTTTTTTCTCTTCCTGGCTTACACTTTTCTCTCCAACTTGTTTTGGCTGTTCCCTTTTAATTTTGCTCCAATTGATGACAGTGTGTATGATTTGTTCTTTCCGTTTCCACGTCTCCCTCAGGACACCATCAGAGACCTCGCCCACTGCAGTATACGTGACCACACGTACTGTGAACTTTGACCTGTCCGCCATCTTTAAAAGCTGTTCCCCCCCTTGTTTGTTTGCAAGCTAAATTTTTACACACAACGCAACTTTTCCCTCCATTCTTTCACTGCTTCTCACTGGCGGAAGAAGGCGGAGCTGATGTGTTGTTTAAACGAAATGAATAAAAAAAAATAGTTTCATACATTCAAAACATTAAGAGCATTTGTCGGCAGTAATTAGCCAAAAACAGTCATGCTAACTTTAAGTGTGACTCGCAAGATATACTTCTATTTTTTATACTTGCAGAACGATACAGGCGATGATATTATCGGCAGTGTTATTCTTGTGTACTGTACGCTTGAAGAGTTGGAACTTCAAAATCAAAATTACAACCGTGGTACGTTTTGTCCAGCGAAAAAGAAAAAACATGGACACTTTTTTAGCCGAATATCCAAATCTATTTTCCTTTTTAAAGCATGAAATCCTACATTTATTAACGTAAGTGCATCCAGTATTTTCAAGATGTTAGACTGTTGCGCACACACGTTTTAGTTTTTTCAGGGATTACGTATGTGATGAAGATAGACCTAAAATGATCATGATAATGTTGAAATTCCTGCTAAAGGTGCCAGTACATCACATTTTTCATGCAAGTTTGCTATTTTTACTTTCTGACTTCTCCAAAGCATAAATATCATTATTTTCTTGTGGTGCATTTTGCTGGAGTGTTTTAACTTTGGGTTTTTTCATCCAGACTGCAATGCAATTCTATAGGACAAATGTGCATTGTTGATTTCGTCCACTAAAAGTGCTTTATTTTGAATCCTTTCCATAATTTTGTCAGACACGTAGAATATTATCTGAGCCAGTGGCAAAACAAGCACTTCTGTGGAAGTAAATTGAAGGTGCGCAATTGCCCGATAACTTACATTGCAGTTTGTTTCTCCGCTGCCAATTGCAGCGATCTCTCTTAATACTGGACCAACGTCAAAGATTGTTGTTCCCATCTGTCACTTAGACACAAAAACATAGGAAAATAGGGTTGATAAAAAAAAAATGAACTTGTGGTTTCAGGACAGGCACACACAGTTTACTGCTTAAATAAATGACTTTTTGTGACAACCCAAGTATCAGAAAATATCTAGTTTTTGTTTAATTTATATTTAAAGAAGCCTTTTGTCTCTGATTTGGGTTTCTACCTATGTTGTTTAAGTATAATTAATGGGCTTTGATGCTTTTATTTTTCATTTCTACATCTGTTTTCGTCTCAGTCTTTTGTTCTCGTTTCGTTTCAATATGTTTTGTGATTGCTGCAGTGTTCCTGTGTCTGTTTGGAATATGAAGATGCTCTGAACAGAAAATGTGCGAGGAGTTTATATATATATATATTTGTACCGACTGAGTATTGACACTAGTTGTGTTGTGTCAGCTGTGACAGGTCGCAAATCTGTTTTTCTGTTCAGAAGGTTTCAATAAAACCGAAAACATTTAAAACAACTTGTAATGACTGAATTTGTGTTTGCAAAAGAAGACTACCCTTTTTATTTTATTTGAAGTATATCTGGACATTAAAACACTCCCAATCCCACTGATTTGTCAAATGAAAGAAATATCTGTGCAGTAGATCAAAGTAGGGTTGAGGATGAATCCATATTATTGATTATTGACCGGCGGGGGAGGGTGTATAGCTTCAGACACGGCACAGATTTTAAACTATAAATAAAATTTTATATTGTAAAGATACGATTATCTTGTCTTATTCTTGATTTTTTTTTTTTAAAGTAACAAAATACCTTTTTGTGTTACACATTTAAAACCTCAATTTATTATTATAATTATTAAGATATGGTTTTGCATACATTTTGCATCTTGTTTGGAAAAAGTATTCTTATTAATATTTTGATATTATTAACTATGTCAAGCAGCCCTACACTGTAAACCATTGATGCCAATTTACAGTAATACAAACACTCACATTCCTGGACTTAGTATATGGTACTCAAAGTTTAAGCTAACTTTCTGTGAGTCCTGAGTCTAATACACACTCAGATTCCTGAACGTATATGGTAATCTAAAATACTTTATCAGTTGAAACATTATCTTTTAAACTGACAAACATCATCGTGTGTAATCCACGGCTCCATTCAAACGGGATCCCAAAATAATTTGCCTCTCTCCTGGTCACTTTGGTCTTTTCTGGTAAAGCAACAGCTGATAATCCCATTAGTTATGACGTCATGTCACATCTATTGTTTTAGATATATGGGTGAAACTGGCTTCCATCTGTCATTGTCTGACTCTGGCTAAGACAGCAAACGCACATTTCTCAAAATGGTGGACTTCTCCGTGGTGACAAACGTGTGCAGAGATGCAGCCAAGGGCTGACGGATTCTTTTTTTTCACCTCTGTGAGTGTGCAAATCGCGGCCTCGACTGTGATGGTTCCTGCATAAGTGGCTGTGTCAGTGTTGTCAGAGTATTGTGTGACGCTGCCGTCATGAGTTCCACCCGGACAATACAGCGGATTCCTTTGTGTAAAAACACACACACACAGAAAACAAATCCAAATATCATACATGAATGCACAAACGTACTGCGAATGCATGCGCAAACACCACACGTGAATGCATTCAAACCCATCCTAGTATGCTCTCTTTCCCAGCCACACGCTGCTGTGTCTGTGTGCTGACACACACAGACACACACACACACACACACACACACACTTTAATGTGCTTTAATTAAAGCAGACAATTATTCACCCTCAGAGGACAGGCCACCTGGACGGAGTCGTCCTTCGCCTCTCGATGACTCACCCTCAACATTCCTGCTCGTCTCCTGGCGACCACTCCAAACTCGTTTTTTATTTATTACATCAAGCCCAGCGGTGTAGTCTACGTGATACGCAGGTATACGCAGTACACCCACTAAGGAAGCTCCAGGATTGCTGTATACCCACTTAAAAATGCCCAATGACACGCAACGACATCCTTTCCATTATATTTTTGATATATTTTGAATTGTCATCTGTGTTTTCCTTCTTAACATATAGGCTAAATAAAGGGATTTCCACTGTAAGTTGTTGCATAAAAGTGTATATACAGGAAATGAAGTAGTTGATGCTCAAAACTTCCCTGGGGAGGACAGCCGGATCCCCCATTGATAAAGCCCCCATTTTGGCCGATTTGACATGTGTAATCGGTGGGGCGGGCACTACCGGCAGTTGGACTCAAATGACCCATCTGATTGGTAGAGTGCTAACCCGAAAATGGGGAGCGGAATGAGCGTGACTAGAGTCTCTCAAAATCGGACAAAAATCTTTTAAACTGACCTTTGTCGATCTGACATGAAGACAGATTCAGCAACTGCACGGCCTATTTCTCTCTTAAAATGTTTTCAGAAACACGTCTCGGTGAACTATTTTAGTACAATATGAGATCGTATTCGGAACGAGCTGCCATGACAGTCTGGCTTTGAAATTCCCAGAGAAGCCAGACCCACGTGACGCGTTCGTCCAATCAGCTGCCGGTTTTCATTTTTGGGCGACAATACAGGCTAGCGCCGCCTGCTGTTAGGGACATGGATTACCCTGTCAATGGTGAGTTCCCAGACCCAACATCTTGATGTGGGTCTGGCTATTAGAAGCACTTTTCCGGTGATGGCCAGCTTTACTTCGCAGCATCCAACTGAGAGAATGTGACGTGAGCAACGTGTCTGAAAGTTGTAAGTCTTCTGGTAGCTGTGCCAAGAGAAATCTCAATCATTCCCAATCTTACAGAGACGGAGAGTGTAGGTATATGTAAGGAGATAACATGGGCACAGGCTAATTATTGCTAACTAAAATGCTAGTTAACATTAGTAATTAAACCTAAACGGCTCATGTAAGTCGAAACTGCCTGCAAGCTTCTCCTGTACTATACGGTAATTCCTCTACTGTGTGACAGTAAGTCTCGTGGTTATGACCCAATCGTTAGCCTATTTTTATAAAAACCTCTGCTACGGAGCCATAACGTGAGCTACAAGGTAATGGAGCCTTTTATACATTGTCGTGTTTCTTTAGAAATAAACAACGGACAAATAGAGTCTTTAAACGCTTCAGATTTAAAGTTATTCGCAGTCAAGTGACGTTAAAAAAAAATGGCGGTCAGTGGAATGCTAACGGGAGGTGATGGCTTTGTAGCAACAAAATGGCGCCATAGATGGCTTGAGTTCTGAAGCGAAGCTTACCCCCTTGGTCTGGCTTGACTTCTGCTTCTTCTTCTCCTCCTCCGGGAAAACATGGCCGCGTTGCATTGTGGTATACGGGAGTAAAATGTAGGCTACATCGTATGTACGCTCTAGCTGTGCATTGTGGGTATTTTATAGGGAATGAAATTTACCGCTGATAATTCACACACCACTATTCACATATACTACAGTATATAGTGCACTGTCTCCGTGATAGGGAACGGTTTCCAAGACGGCTATTGTTCAGAAATCTTATTGTGTGTGTGCGTGATGGTGTTTGTGTGTGCGTGGGTGCGTGTGTGTGTGTGTGTGTGTGTGTGTGTGTGTGTGTGCGTGCGTGCGTGCGTGCGTGCGGGTGGGTGCGTGTGTGCGTCTGTGTGTGGTTACCTGTGTGTGTGTTACCTGTGTGTGTGCGTGCGTGCGTGGGTGTGTGTGTGTGTGTGTGTTTGTGCATGCTTGTGTGTGTGTGTGTGTGTGTGTGTGTGTGTGTGTGTGTGTGCGTGCGTGCGTGCATGCATGTGTGTGTATTTGTGCATGTGTGTGTGTGTATTTGTGCAGGCTTGTGTGTATGTGGTTACCTGTGTGTGTGTGTGTGTGTGTGTGTGTAAAACCTGTGTGTGTATGTTCAGAAATCTTATTGTGAACAGTTCTGCTCTAAGTCGATGACAAACTGCAAAACACGCACATCACCAAATGGAGCCTATATATATATATATATATATATATATATATATATATATTCTGCTGATCTAACACTTTGTCTCTCCATCCCTCACATCAGATGATCAAAGCGATGTGAGAGAAAAACGGTCATTTCACACACTCGCTCTGCCGTTCCTTGATTCAGAGACAAATTGGCGAGCTTTGAGATGCTTTGTTTGAAAATGCAAAGCAGGTGGGGTGGAGGATGTGTGTGTGTGTGTTTGTGTGTGTGTGTGTGTGTGGAAATAGGGCTGGGGGGGGATGTCACCTTTTGGGTCTGCAGAATGTAAAGAGCCCCTTGAAAAGAAAAGTAATGATGTGCTCGCTCTCTCAGCATCTTTGTCGTTTTTAGGAGCCACAGGGATGTGTTGCCGTTGTCATGTGGAAGCCTTGTCCTGTCATGGTGATTAACTGAACTGCTGAGTCATTATTTGTATCTCTTAAAGGGTAACTTCGTTTTTTATTAAACCAGGACCCTATTTCCCTATGTTTTTTGTGTGTAAGTGACTGATGGGAACAACACTCTGTCCAGTAATGAGCGACAAAGCTGTTGACCTGGGACCCGGGCTGCATTTGTCATGCTATGGGGCAAATGTGCATCGTCAATTTGGTCCACTAAAAGTGCTTGTTTTTAAAAAACAGCACTTTTGGCGTGTATAGAGCCAACATATTTTCACATGGAAATCGGTAAACTATGTGTCCCCACTTCAAAAAATATGGAATACGGGTGCCCGGATAGCTCAGTTGGTAGAGCAGGCACCCTATAGAGCTGCCCTTTGCTGCATGTCACCCCCCCCCCCCTTTCATTCAGCTGTCCTGTTAAATAAAGGCCAAAAAATGCCCAAAAAAGAATAAAAACCTGTAAATATGTGTTTCCCAACGATTTAAGAAACCCTTAGTGGACCATCTTAACCTGTCTCACGTGTGGTGTTTTGAATGAAGGCTTAGGCCTACAGGAGAATAATAAAAAAATAATAATAATAATTAAAGAAATTTGCACCATAAATTGATGCAGACAAGTCATAAAAAGTCACGGGAATGCAAGAAATGAAGTGTTTGACGCAAAAAAAATAAAAAAGATATGTTATCTGGACAAATGAACCAGAAACCATTCAACAGTCCAACAAGAAATCACTGGTCCAGCTCATAGCCAATTTAATATTTTCTGATATACAGTATATATATTTTTTTGAAGTTTGGAAAAATTTTTACATTTCATGTCAGTTTCCTCCACCGTGTTTTTCTTCAGGGGAAGGAAGTGTTAACCCGCTGGCAGAGAAGCCTGTGTTGTTTATTCTTAACCTTTCTCAACGTCTGGCGACGCTGGAACAGATTATCGGCGAATCAGTGAAGGAGGCGCTTGTTTTATGGATGGGAAGGCTGTGTGGGCGCGAGGCGTTCAGGTGACTCAGCCTTGTTAGAGAGAGGAGTGGAATTAGATTCAGTTGTGGTCTCATTAAGTCAGGGTGTGTGTGTGTGTGGGTGGGTGTGCATCATGCGTGCGTGCGTGCATACGTGCATGCGTGTACGTGCGTTTGTGAGTGTGTGTGTTACCTGTGTGTGTGTGTGGGTGTGTGTGCGCGTGCGTGCGTGCATTTTATAATTTGTTTCATTGATCTCACACACACACACACACACACACACACACACACACACACATTAGCAGGGAAGTCGATGGAGGAGGAGGGCAGAGAGAACAATTAGTGAGGTCTTGATGACTCAGGTTGTGTTGCTGTGTGTGTGCATTTGTGTGTGTTTAGGGACTGGTTTCTACTAAAACACATCAACACGAGTGTTTTCACTCATTCTGGCTGATCAGACCTCGTTAAAAGCTTTCATTTGTCCCCTATAGCTGAGGTCACCAAACTTATTTTTTCAACTTGGACCCTATTTTCCTATGTTTGTGTGTGTAAGTGACTGAAAAGCGTTGAAACGTATATATTATAAATGTGTCTATACCTCCACAATAAACGTGTACGTTTTCCCACCTTTTACCGTACGTACACACCGCCGCCGACTTGAGCTTCTAAAGTTACCGGAAGTCATTCATTGTCAATGGAAGCTGGCTTCGCGTTTTGAGCGTTTTGAGCGACCAGATGCGTCAACCAGAAAGTTGAAAGTAGGTCAACTTTATGGTGATGAGCCAGCAACCAATCGGAATATAGACGTCCTTCGCGCTGGCTGATTCCCGGAGAAACATACAATGTAAACTTTCGTTCCTACCAGAACATTAGTTCCGAGAAAATGGAGGAAAAGCTCATAATGGCCGTTGCTAGGTTCCCTGTCATTTATGATATGACGTTGTTTGCGTATAGGGACCACAGACAGTATATGTAATGGACCAATAGACCCCGTGTCTCTGGACAGAGACCAGTGAAGGATATTAGAAGCACTTTTCCGGTGATGGCCAGCTTTACTGCGCAGCCTCCAACTGACAGAGACAACGTAGATGTGACGTGAGCAACCTGTCTGAAAGTTGTAAGTCTTCTGGTAGCTGTGCCAAGAGAAATCTCAATCATTCCCAATCTTACAGAGACGGAGAGTGTAGGTATATGTAAGGAGATAACATATACCTACACAGGCTAATTATTGATCACTAAAATGCTAGTTAACATTAGTAATTAAACTTAAACAGCTCATGTAAGTCCAAACTGCCTGCCAGCTTCTCCTGTACTATACGGTCTATGCGACAGTAAGTCTCGTGGTTATGACCCAATCGTTAGCTTATTTTTACAAAAGCGTCTGCTACGGAGCCATAACGTGAGGTACAAAGTAATGGAGCCTTTTATACATTGTTGTGTTTCTTTAGAAATAAACAACGGACAAATAGTCTTTAAACGCTTCAGATGTAAAGTTATTCTCTGTCAAGTGACGTCAAAATGAATGCTAGTCAGTGGAATGATAACAGGAGGTGATCTCTTTGTAGCATCACCTCAGCTACAGGAAGTGGAAAAAACACCTGTGTGTGTGTGTGTATGTGTGTGTGTTCAAGTCGCATTAATGTGATTTCACAGCCATTCGAGGGCTTTATACAGTACAGTGAAGTATGTGGCTGTGGCACCCAGGTTTGGGAAAAGAAAGGGGGAGGGATTCCTCTCCCAGGATGGACTGACCTGCGGTAAGGACTTTTTTCCCGATTTTTTTTTTCCCGATATTTTTGTCATTTTTCTTCTGTCCTTTTTTTGACGTTTTTGTTGTTGTTTTTTTTCTGCGCTTTTTCTGTCATTTTTGTCACTTTTGTGAATGTTCTTTTATCAGCTTTTTTTTTTTTCAAATGCTATAAAATTTAATAAAACACCCAAATTCAAAGAAAGTAGTGAACTGATCATTTATTTTACTCGTATGGTAGGGAAACCATCCACGTTATTTTTTTGGGGGACATTTTGGTTGATAGAAACCCACATTTCAGATATAGAAACTTTTAGAAAATGGGTCAAATTTGACCCGAGGACAACAGGAGGGTTGAAAAAAAAATGGTGTTGCTACGTTTTGTCGGCGCTGAACGTGGCCCTGATGTTACTGTTGCCATAGATATAATATATATGTTTTATATCTATGGTTTTTGCATTCTCAAAATCTCGTGTTTAGCAGCGGTGCAATGCAACTAAGTACATTTAATGATTGTTTTTGTGAGTTTATGTCATTCATACTCATCAGTTGTTCATTATGTGACAATCATCACTATAAATATATTTCTGTCATATATGGAGACTTGCAATGTTTCAGTGATGATCAATAATGATAGTTATGCTTTGATGCAACGTGAGACTATAGACACTTTCTGAGCTACAACAAGATGTTCATATTACCCAAATGCAACCAATGGAACACCTGGGTGGGCTCATTGATGAAACTTTTTGTGTGGAATGTAACTAAGTACATTTACTCCAGTACTGTACTAAAGACCAAATGTTGAGGTGCTCTTGCACACAAAACACATGTAGTTTATAAAATCTGATGTTTGATTCTAAAGTAAACTAGCCGACAATATAACGACTACAAGTCCAGCTGATATGATGAGACCATTAAACACACAACTGGTTGGATCCTTTACAATTCTCATCCTGTTATGCAACCTGTTGCTGCCATCTAGCGGCAGACAGTTATAAAGGACCGTGCCGCATATTCAATCACATAATGCCTCATTTGCATAATTAAAAATAAAGTTTCAGGAAACTTGTAGCATAACAAAATCTTGTCTTGATGTACATAATCAGCTGGGGAAGTTTCATGGTGGACTGTATATTAGTTAAAATATTGTAGCATCACCATTTTCATTTTCCACCACATGGATCTTTCAGGACTTTGAATATGTTATAGCTGTTATTTCTCACAACATGCTTGTACTGTTATGCATGTTTTTAGCTGATGTGCTACAACTAATGCATCATTTAGGGTTATTAGGTCATGTTTACCATTTCTTTTCCTTCTGCTTTTGACCCATTTTCAAAGTTTTTTTTATATCACAAATATGGGTTTCTTACAACTAAAGTGCCCAAAGAAATAACGTGGATGCATGCATGTTGTATGGAAGCCATGCGACGTTCTTCGCAGGTAACATTCATGATTATTTCCATTGGATTTTGGGTGTTTTATTCAATTTCATAGCATTTGAAAAAAACGTCTCCTGACCGAACTTTGACATAAAGCAGTCTGTGATTCACTCACCATCCTCTGATCTTAACTATTAGTCCAAATAATTCATCATTTCTGCTTTTTTTTAAATAAAAAATTAGGTATAATTTAATTTCAAATTAGGTTTATTGACCATGAATAAAAGAAAGCGTTGGAAAAAGTGACAAAATCATGTCAAAAAATGGCAACAAAAATGTCGCCAAAAAAAAGTTTGTTTTGACCCGGAAGGGAAAACAAGTTAATGGAAGACACCACGAGGTTTAAAGTTCAATAATCAACAGCTTGATCCTACATCCTGGACTATGCTGTACCTCGGCGCTGGAAGAAGTATTCAGATCCTCTACTTCAGTAAAAGTACTAATACCACACTGTGAAAATACTCTGTTACAGGTTAAAGTCCCTGAGATCTCCACTTTTTAGCATAATACAAAATTTGAATGTCAAACACTTAATTTCCTGCATTCTGTAGCTGATATCTCTGCAACCCAAAACAGAAAATGCATGGTTTACTCTCAAACCCAAGGAGTCAAATGTTACAATGTTACCCCATAGTCCACACACACACACACACACACACACACACACACACACACACACACACACACACACACACACACACACACACACACACACACACACACACAATTTTTTGAACCCCCTTGAACGCAGTTGTCACATTCCACCACGAGGTGTCAGAGTTCCAGCAGCGGAGGGCAGCTCAGTGCGCAGAGGAAACAGCAAAGCCAGAACACGAATACAAAATAAAACCTCCTTCGACCTTTACCGAGTTCCGATTTTATAAACTACATGTGTTTTGTGTGCAGAAACCTTAATGTGAAAAGTAACTAGTAACTTAAGCGGTCAGATGAATGTAGTGGAGTAAAAAGTACAATATTTCCCATCAGAAAAAGGCGAGGCTTTTATTTTTGAGGCGCCCATATTGCTTAACCGGAAGTTGTGTGTTTTTTTTATATTTTTCTAATTCAGCTTGACGCATCTTTTCACGGCAACATTAAAGAGGTTGGTCCACGCGTCACACACACCATCATGTGTGTGTGTGTCACTACGTGAAGACAGCTGCTGCACTGCACGCGCTCGTAGACACACGCAGATGCGGAAACGTGATATGACGTTTGGAAAGCGGTGCGCGCGGTAAAAAATTAAAAACTGTGCGTTTGTGTGATGATTTGACTGGTTTTGCGGACGCGGCCGTCGCTGCTGTTTGGAGTGAGTCCAGGGATGCTGCGGCTTGTCTCGCTGCCGGAGTGCCGCCGCCGCCGCGGCGCCCTCCGCAGTCGTTAAACGCGGGAGCGGCGCGGGTCAGTCTTTCCATCCCATCCCATCCCATCCCAGCCCGGGGGCTGCGACATGGGGAACAGCTTCTCCAACCTGGGCGCCTTCCAGTCCTTGCACATAGTCATGCTCGGCTTGGACTCCGCGGGCAAAACCACCGTGCTGTACCGCCTGAAATTCAACGAGTTCGTCAACACGGTGCCCACCATCGGCTTCAACACGGAGCGGATCCGGCTGGGCGGCGCGGGGGCGTCGCGCGGCATCAGCTGCCACTTCTGGGACGTCGGCGGCCAGGAGAAACTGCGGCCCCTGTGGAAGCCGTACAGCCGCTGCACGGACGGGATCGTGTACGTGGTGGACTCCGTGGACGCCGAGAGGCTGGAGGAGGCCCGCGCCGAGCTGCACAAGATCACGCGCTTCTCGGAGAACCAGGGCACGCCGCTGCTGGTCGTGGCCAACAAGCAGGACCTGCCGCGGGCGCTGGACGTCGCGGAGATCGAGCGGCAGCTGGCCCTGGCCGAGCTGAGCCCGTCCACGCCGTACCACGTCCAGCCCGCGTGCGCCATCATCGGAGAGGGGCTGCACGAGGGCATGGACAAGCTGTACGAGATGATAGTGAAGAGGAGGAAGTCGCTGAAGCAGAAGAAGAAGAGGCAGTGATGGCAGATTTTTTTTTAGATAGAAATATCTAGAACTTTGCAGTGATTGGCCCAGCCTATATATATACAGTGGTGGAAGAAGTATTAAGACCCTTTAGGCTACTTTAAGTAAAATACCACACTATAAAAAAAATACTCTGTTTCAAGTAAAGGTCCTGCATTGAAAATGTTCAGTTCAGTTCAGTAAAAGTCTGTAAGTAGCCTATCATCAGGAAAATGGAGAGCTCTCCTCCCATTGTAGAAAGAGTAAAGGATCCAACCAGTTGTGTGTTTAATGGTCTCATCATCTCAGCTGGACTTGTAGGCCGTTATATTGTCGGCTAGTTTACTTTAGAATCAAATGTGTGTGTTTTGAGTACAGGAATCTTAATGTGTAAAGTAACTAGTAACTAAAGCTGTAACAGATGAATGTAGTTGGAGTAAAAAGTCCAATATTTCTCTCTGAAATGTAGCGGAGTAGAATAAGTGGCACAAAAAGAAAAAGACTCAATTAAAGTACAAGTACTTCAACATTTGGACTGAAGCACAGTATTAAATGTACTTAGTTACATTCCACCACTGTATATATATATATATATATATATAGCGGATAAAAACACAAACATCAAAGCATAATTATCATTATTGATCATCACTGAAACATTGCAAGTCTCCATATATGACAGAAATATATTTATAGTGATCTACAATACAAAAAAATAGATTAATATTGTCACTCTAAACTCATTAGGGGGCATAATGTAGGCAAAGCAAACATTGTTAATGGCAGAGAACAACTAAATAATTAGTATGAATGACATAAACTCACAAAAACAATCATAACAATCTTAAATATCTGGGAAAATGTATTGAAACTTTGCCTTGTTCAGCAGTTTCAGCCCTCTTTACAGACAGACTGTGTCTCTGTGTGAGGGAGTCCCTGACATAGGAATATTAATAGGATGTTATGTTATGTTATAGCAGAGATGTTTTATAAAGTGTATGGATCTATCGGCAGAGTGCCGTGCACAGATGTGAGACTGTTGTGTAACTGTGGTCCGGGACGCACAATGTCGTGTGACGGTGTTACACCAAAGATGATTCCCATGCGAGGTCAAAGCCCTCCATCTCTTTCATCCTTCGGTGGTTTGTTATTTACAACCCTACGGAAGACGATTAGGGCCAATTTTTTAAGTCAAAAAAAAAAAAAGACGACTTGTTTTTTTAAGTAAGAAGTCAGAAATGTTTTTTTGTTGTATTCTGACTTTTTTATCAGAATTTTGAGTTGTTTTTTTTACTTAAAAACAAAACCCCCTCATAATTCTGAGAAAAAAGTCAGAATCTACTGTTTTTTTACATTAAAAATGAACAGTTAAAAAAACAACTCATAATTCTGAGAAAAGTCAGAATACAACATTAAACTCTAAATTGTAACTGAGTTTTTTTATGAGAAGTCATAATTCTGAGGTTTTTTGTTAGTTATTTTTAAAGTAAACATTTGAATTCTGACTTGAGAAAGCAGAATTCAAATGATTACTGAAAAAAACAATTTTTCTCAGAATCTTTATGTTTTTTTACTTAGAGTCAAAATCTACTCTTATTTTTACTTGAAAAAAACCCAACAAAAAAATCATAATTCTGAGGTTTTTAAGTTTAATTCAGATGTTTTTCCTCAGAATTATGAGTTGTTGTTGTTGTGTTTTTGCTTTGAAACAAAAAAAACCTCAAAAGTCAGAATTTGGACTTTGAACTCAAACACATTTTCCACACGTGGCCCTAATCGTCTTCCATATACCTCCCTGCCACTCTGAGGAGAAAATGTAAACCTGAAATTGATTGGTGACGATGAGGCCGGGACTCTTTTGTTGAGGATTTGGAGGGTGCTCAGCCTAAATAGTCCAGTTCAGTTGACTAATAAGGTCCCTGAAGTCTCAACACGATAGGAATTATTTCATTTTTTTTCAAAATCCAGCTTTTGTAGCGCTGTGGCTCAACAAAGCAGACTGTTCATGGGGGATAAAAAAACTGGTGAACTTAATAAGACCATAATAAGCTCCATTATTTAGCAGTTGATGCATTTATGTGTAGCATCGATACTCTTTATTAGGGAAGAGGATTAGTGCCACATGCAAGGGCGTGACTTTGGGTTCAACATCGGAGGGGGGGGAGGGGTTGAGATCTCCAACTATTTAGTTTGGGCCCAAGACTTGTCTCGGGCCAAATCTGTTTCATTTAAAGGATACAGATTTACGTGTTATTTTTTTTTCAACCTGGACCCTATTTTCCTATCAGGAACAACAATCTTTGACATTGGTCCAGTATTTAGCGTGAACGCTGTAACCGGCCACAGACCAGGTTGCAATGTAACCCTATCACCCTATTAACTTACATTGTAGCCTATTTTCACTGACTGCCGACTGCAGCGATCTTGCTTAATACTGGACCAACGTCAAAGATTGTTGTTCCCATCAGTCACTTAGACACAAAAACATGTGGAAATAGGGTGCAGGTTGAAAATAAAACGGTCCTAAAATCAGTAGTTTTGGTATCAGCTGTTCCTCGGAGTTGTCGAGGAAGCGCTGCGAGTGCATCCCACGTGGTGTCGGCCTGCTGGCGGTGGCGAGGAGCAAAGTGTCTTCCTGGAACCATGATGTTGAGAGAAACAAACCAACGGGCTGGAACCTGTTCTGCTGCTCCTGGAAAAAAATGATGATGATGTTTAATCACAAAGTTTTTCCTCTAGTTCAATGATGAACCAAAACATGCTGTGTGGGGGAGATTTTCTAATCAAATTAGTAGCCCCCCCCAGTACCAATTCACTCCCTAACTCTGGCTATGTAGGGATGGGGGTTAGGGTTAGGTTCAAAGTTCAGATGTTTTGAAGTGTGGGTGTCTGAGTTACAAAAATGTGGCTCATAGTTGTATTTAAACTTATTTACGCACGATTCAGAAAATGTCACGATTCGATATTGATTTTCAGGCTCAATACTCAATTTTAAAAAAACGATTCACAGTATGTAAATGTAGTTACTTTTCCCATGCGATTACAGTAGACCTACAATTACAATACATTATTTTACAATTACATAACAATTTTTTTATTTATTTTTTTTAAATTAAAAAACATGAATCGATTTTTGGAATTCTATGAATTGATTTTGAATCGGTAGAGCGTTAATCGCGATTTTAATGGGAATCGATTTTTTTGCACATCCCTTTTATTTAATTGTAATTTGTAGACAGCCCTAAGCACTTGTCTTACTGCCGGCAGCAGCAACAACAGCAGAGAGCAGAAGCCAGCAGGCAAGTGTTCATAAACTTCTGGTGTACTTACAAACTTTCCAATCCATCGTTTTATGAGTACATAACCTATATGTACTACTGTAGACGTTTGGTATTATTTCGGGCATTATTAGTGGAGTCATTTACAAGATAGAAACGTGGGTCCATTAGCCCTTGCGCTAAGCTATTCAGCTGATAACGCTACTCTACGCTAACTCTCCCAATGTTAGACCCAGGTGAAAAAAGCTTCTCGGGGGTGTTTGGCTCGAGGTCATGGTGCAAAGGACCCTAGGGTGAAATTACTCCGAACCATCACTTTAACTAGTTGTTTTGGTGCCTAAACGTAACTGTAGTCGCCGCACTAGCAACTACCGCTGATACGGTGGAAATCTGTACGCCAGCGTCACGGGACCAGCCGGCGGTCGTCTAGTCCCGTAGGATACCATATGTAGTGGCGTGCATAGATTTTCTTACCATATTGTACAGACCTGTTCACGAGAACACGTTGGTATTATCCACTTCGAAACATCTGAACTTCCCCTTTAGCACAATGTTCCACCCAGATGGTTGACAGCGTGCAGAATGGTTCGCAAGAAAGTCGCCAAAATTAGCATTTCTGTCTTAACCGACAAGGACTGTTGAATGTCTCACACGGACTGTTGTCTAATGCTGCGTTCACGTCAAAACGGAAAAAAAGAAAACAAGGAGATGTTGCCGCAGTTCGATGCCAACAAAATACCCAAACTATGGATGTTGAATGATAAACTGTAGCATGTTCCTCCTTTTTCTTTTAAGTAGAGGTGTGTTCTGAGTTGAATTTGGCCATCATTAAATATCTTGGAATGCTACCAAAATGCCCACATATAATACATATACGTAATAACCACAGGGTGGGCAGACATTCAAGTTTTTTTTCTTCCGCAGTCTAAATAACGTTTCCGACGTGAACGTGGCATCCTGTTTCTTCTTTCCTGCAGTAATAAGCGGAGCTGTGTTCAACATTGCATGACAGCCACGACTTCAGACAATGTCAATTTTACAGTTCTAGTGTTACAGCCAAGATACAGCGAGACCAAACAATGTGTTACGTGCCAAAATGGGAAAGTGAAAGAAAAAAAAAAGTATTTTTGGGATTAAACTCTTTGTAATTGAATTTGTGTGTCGCCTGGCTCGTATTTTGGGTTTCCGAAGCTTTTAATCAGGGCGGGGAATTCCCAGCAGCTCTCAGAGCTAAGTGGCAGTTACACGGTGTGCATTGTTGTGAGTTACTATTCAAATGATCTTCTTTATATACTCGAAATATAGAGTCAATTCTTCATCTCGCACGAGCCACTTCAGCAACGTGCCCGAAATTCGCTGCAACTGCAACGTTTGGCTTGTTGACTATCGGCAAAATCTTAAAAAAAATGTGACTCGCGGCGGCTTCTCGGCGCTAAAAAAACCAGCTACACTCTAAGAAATATCTGGGTTAACATTTGTACACTGTAACAAATATCTTGTATTTGTACGGTAATTTGTTACAGTGATACATGTCTGTATATTTTCACAGAAATCGGCCATAGAACATGATTCACAGTTTTATTTTAGTCTTTTGACATTTCGATTTGTATAATTTATGCTCCAGCAACTTTTTGGCGGCCACGCAGGTCGGTTTTGGGATAACAGAAGTCCACGTTGTCACTTTCTTCAACATTTTGGGAGTTTTTCACAATGTTTTTTTTTACCTTTGTCACACTTTTTCTGCCGTTTTTTTCTACGTTAGTCGCTTTTTTGGGACATATTTGGCGTTTATTCCAAAGTTTTTGCCTGTTTGTAAAGCATAAAGTATAAATTATTACAATTCTGTGTTATATCTAGGCTATATCTAGGATGAATTAGGAGACATTTGCAGGCGTAAAATAGACAAAGTGAGGTAAAGTAAACATCTAAATGTGTATTTTGGGTGGGTTTTTTCCCCCCAATAGTCTGAAAGAAGACATGTTATGGAAGCAAAATAGGCCCAAAAAACTCCAAATGAATGAAATGAAAGATATTGTTTTTGCCTGTAGTGTCCATATTCACATCCTTATCTCTCCACTGTTTAGATTTAAAGTCACGCATGCCTGTTATTGTCCTACTCCACTCTAACAAATGTGTCTGTGCAGTTTAACAGAAATTGTCCGTCGAACGTCATTCACAGTAGTATTTTAAGTTTTTTGTGTAGCATGTGTTCCGACAACTTTTGTCGGCCACGTTTTGGGAGATTATACAGTACTCCCGATGTCACTTTCTTCAACATTTTGGGAGTTTTTCCAATGTTTGTGTTGATTTTTTTCGACCTTTGTCACACTTTTTCTGCTTTTTTTTGGACATATTTGGCTTTTATTCCACTCATTTATTTGTCGCTTTTTTCTGACCTTTGTGGCACTTTCATTGACGTTTGTCGCTGATTAGGGACTTTTTGGCTTCCTTTTTGTCACTGCCTTTTTGTCGCTGTCTTTTTGTCGCTGTCTTTTTGTCGCTGTCTTTTTGTCGCTGTCTTTTTGTCGCTGTCTTTTTGTCGCTGCCTTTTTGTCACTGCCTTTTTGTCGCTGTCTTTTTGTCGCTGCCTTTTTGGTCACTGCTTTTTTGTCACCTTTTTCGCTGCCTTTTGTCAAAATGTTGGCAGTTTTTCCAATGTTTTTGTCGCCTTTTTGTCGCCTTTTTGTCGCCTTTTTGTCGCCTTTTTGTCGCCTTTTTTGTTTCCATTTTGGGAGTTTATCCAATTTTTTTGTTGCTTTTTGTCACACTTTTTCTGCCGTCTTTTTCTACGTTGGTCTCTTTTTGGATATTCAGCGTTTATTCCAACGTTTTTGTCACTTTTTATTCAACCTTTGTGACACTTTCATTGACGTTTGTTGTTGATTCTGAACTTGTTGGCGCTTTTCCCAATGTTTTGGTGCTCTTTATGACATTTTTAAATTTTTTTCCCCAACGTTTTCGGAAGTTCACCATCTGAGAATAATTCTTTTTATTTTGGACTAACATAAAATGTTCTAAACTGTAGCTACACACATGACTGTTATTTCACAGATTAATTTCTGCAGTCATTGTGTTTACATCTTGACTGTCTCTCTCACATCTTATTATTATGGTTTTTGTTCGACTCGAAGCCGTTGCCGTGTCAAAGGGTGATGAGGGAAATGTTTTTCGACTCGCTTTGGTGTAATTGTACCATGTGCTTTTTGTTCCTGAAATAAGTTTGGTTTTATGTCTCCTGTGGGATTAAACGGTCTGGAAGCAAAAGAGTGGCCATGTGCACTGATTTATCTGACTTTATCCGGAGAGAACTCGCTGGGCTTATAGACAAAACATCACCACTTCAATCAAGTCTCTGTAAATGCAAATAAATATGCTTTGATTGGGTCTTCATGGTGCATTCACATACAGGACAAAGCCCTCTGCACTGCATGCTCAACATGTATACTGTCGTCCAACGTACTTTTGTGTAAATAACAGTAGAGTGTGTATCTTTTCGGCAAACTGAGCTGTCAATTTCAACGTCACTTCCTCAGAGCCTCCTTGCCGGTTTGACTTGGAGACCCGTAACCATGGTAACGCCTGCCTGCCTCCGCTCTATAACTCTATAACTCCTAAAGTACTGAAAGCGGTGAATAACTAGACCAACAGTTGTTTCAAAATGCAAACGAGAGCGTTATGGACATTACAGAGCTCCTTAGTTTCTGTCCGTTTGGCTGTTATGAGCGTTGTCGTTACCACCGCTTTGCATTGTGGGATACTTAAGCCGGCGTAGTGTCCAGGATTGCATACTGTAATATTTTGCAACTCACGTACTATTGGTTTCGTACTAAGGTTTCGGAACACGCTGAAAGATCTCACTTACTGTTTTAGCTACTAAATAGCACGTCAGTGTGGGATTTCGGACGCAACCAGGGCGTTTTTTTTTTCCCTCCTCTCCCAGAATGCATCTGTGGTGTAGTCAGTAACCTTACTCCAAGGCGCTGTGGAGACAGAGCTGGCAATGCGAGAGTAATCCGCCACTGAAAATAGTCCCCAACAAATCCAGTGTTTCCTCCTGTTTGTTTGATTAAAAAAAAAAAAAACTACAATGAGCAGCCATTTTGGAAATTGCACATCATGCAATTAAAGACACTTTTGCCCCGTGACATTCACATGTATTTTTTGAACTGATAAGACCTGTAATGTAATTTGTAAGAGTTGTAGATTGAGAGTTGTGAAAGATTGAGAGACCTCAGCATCTGGTGAAGTAATTGAGTTGTTGGTATTACCTACAGCCTTGCCAACCCCCACAGGTATTCTCTTTTGTGATGATTTTGTGGAAAGAAAACCGGACTTAAGACTTGTTTTAAACCCTGTCTCCCCCCCCAAAATGTGCTGCAAACCCAGGCCTGTCAAAAGCCGGTTTATCTCCGCTGCAAATATCCATCCTTGGCGGAGTCTTCTTCTGTCTCCTTTCCAAAAAAAAGGACAAGCTGACAAGAGCGTATGGAGCTTTCATCTGTTCCTGTGTTTCTTTACCTTTCTTGTCTGTTCTCACGCTTGGAAGGCCGTGAACAGGATTTTGTGTTTGTATCTGTGGATTCTCCGGGGGTTGATAATCCTCCTCACTCTTGGATCCTCGCCGTCCAAAAACGGGAGTAGCTATACGGTCACATTCCCCTGCTCGGGGGAAGCTTTGAACGCCCAAGGACAAAAAAGCAAACGCTTTTGGGGAAAAAAAAGGACAGGAATCTACACCGAAAACGACCTGCTGTTCCGTCTTTCCAACTTTGATCGCTTTTTGGCTCAACTTTAAATCCTGGCGCGCCATTTTGACGTCACGTTGTCGTGCGACAGGTCGGGAACCGCGACTGGAAAGAGGCCTTAACTCTCACCAACGTTGGTCGCCAAGACCGTACACCTTAATTGAAATACTCTCAACAAAGTGAACTCAGTAATGTGTAGTTTTACTGTATGGAAGTGCTTCTGTGATTTGGGGGGGGGGCTTCCGAAACGGCGGCAGCTGCGGGTTGACGTTGAAATGAGAGAAATCTGCTCAGATGTGTTTTCTGTGTAGGTGTCAGTGAAGCTCTGATTCTCTCTGCTGCTGTCATAGCCAATTATATCATATGTGGCACACACACACACACACACACACACACACACACACACACACACACACAGGTATAAAGGAATTCACGTGGGATTTTGCAGATGCTGAGGCTAATCGGACCGTGACAGACAGGATGAGGAGGAATCGTATTTTTCATTCAGTGAAATTAGCGGGCCAGTGTGAAGCCATGGCAGACATGCGTGGCTTTATTTTCTGCTATATCCCAAGCGAGACAACAAAAACAAACGCACAAAACGTATCCAAAAAAACCCAATTCAAAGATTTGAGATTAAGATCTAAAGTGTGAAGACGAGCAGTGTGAAGAAGTAAAAAAAGGAGAGTTGAAGAAATGGCCAAAAAGCAGCTGCAGAGTGACATTGCGTCTGATGTGTAACTTTAATGACAGACGTTTGACGCAGCGTGTCATTAGCGCGTTAAAATTACACGGCTCACCTCTGTAATCGGGAGAGAGGGCGGCTCCCCCCTCTCCATCGGGACTCTCCCGGAGGATGCTGGGAGGTGACGCAAATAAACTAAAAACAGCCCGACCCTCCCCCCCCATCCCAACATCTGTCTGTCACTACTTTGAGATTTTTCAGTTTCCAGAGATGTGTATTTGTCTGGATCACGCCTTGGATGTCAAGCTCTGATTTATAGAAATGGGATTGTAATTTATGCCAAGATGGGAATCATAACCTTTTGCAAAAAAAAAAAAACATGTTCTTTCAACCGCTGGCCAGACATTGGCCATTTCTTTTTTCCAATGTTTTAAAATTCATTTCAATCATCCCCTCTGTTTAAAGCAGCTGATGGTTCCTTTCTCTTCCACTTAGCAGCTGAGACACTCTTCATCATTCTCGTTTTCCGGTTCCTGCAGTCTTAGTGTATGAGCTAAAAAAAAATTCATATTTAGAGCTATATCTGTTTGGAATCATTTGGCCGTCAACATTCGATCCCTGTCGTCTCTCCACTATGGGAACATCTGTACATATATGTATATGTATACAACAATGTCCTAACTGGACTGTTTGCTATCACTTCCCATGTATTTAACTCTTCTCTATGAATATGGTAAGCCAGATTAATGTTAAATTGTGTGTGTGTGTGTGTGTCGCTCACTCTCTCTTTATACGCTCTGTCTGTCTGTCTCTCTGTCTGTTTGTCTCTGTCTGTCTCTGTCTCTCTATCTCTGTCTGTCTGTCTGTCTCTGTCTGTCTTTGTGTCTTTGTGTCTCTGTTTCTCTGTTTCTGTCTCTCTGTCTGTCTCTGTGTCTGTCTCTGTGTCTGTCTGTGTCTGTCTGTTTGTCCCTGTCTCTATCTTTTTGTCTGTCTCTGTTTCTGTCTGTTTGTATCTGTCTGTCTCTGTCTTTCTATCTATCTCTGTCTCTCTGTCTGTCTCTGTCTGTCTGTCTTTGTGTCTCTGTTTCTCTATTTCTGTCTCTCTGTCTGTCTCTGTGTCTGTCTGTTTGTCCCTGTCTCTGTCTTTTTGTCTGTTTCTGTCTCTCTGTCTGTCTGCTTCTGTCTCTGTCTGTCTCTGTCTCTGTTTCTGTCAATCAGATGACAAAATGATGTACAAAATGACTCCTCAACAAATTAGTAAATGTCTTCCAGTCCCTTAAAGCTGGTAAATTTGATGATTTCTAAGTTGTGAAAATGTACAGTGAAACACTTTAAAGTGATACGGGAGCTCAGAAGTGTCGGTATTGGAATAATTCTTGTTCGTGTCATTAAAAACAATAACTTAATCTCTTGTAGACAGAATCCTGCTGATGTCCACCAGGGGGCGCCATTACACCACACACCTGCAGCACTCAACTTTTTAAAGGTTTTTATTTTATTCATTACTACATCTCAGAGGGGAATATTATACTTTTACTACAATATTAGATTCAGTATCTTTAATTTGATGGATTTTTGGCTAAATGAATGATAAATAAATAAACAATTTAAAATAAATAAACATCAGGGTACAATAAAAGAAATCACCATAGCTGTGTCTAAAACGTTAGACATGCTAGAGCAGATAAATAAATAACAAAAGGCAAAATATGCTATAGAAGTCCAACTACAACCATTGTTGGACTTTCTCTTCTAGGGCTAAGGAGGGGCTCAAAAACTTTATTTCCTGCATTCTGATACATTTTTAGGCACCAATTTATTTACTCTGCATACCCAACGGTCCATGTTAGCACACGTTAGCACTAGGCTGGGACCAGGTGTGCGACGGCCAACAAAAACTACATTCAGGTGTGAATTTCTGATTCAGAAGTTGTTCGGAGAAGTTGTTATCCTCAAACCCACCAGATTATATGTAAATAAACAGCATGCTTATGGTGATTTCGGGACCGAGCATCAAAACAATGTCCAGTTAAGGTTTATCCTTTAGCGACGGCTGAAGAGGCGAAGCAAATCCACTAAGACTCAGAGAAAAACTGGATTCTGCTGAAATCCAGACACGCACAGAATAAGAAAGTACACAAAGGAACTTGTTTGGAAGTACTTGGATTCCAGCTTAAATTAGTTTTTGTGCATTTTCAAGATTGTGTACTCAGCTGAGACAATTAGCAACAATGTACACTGTTAAAAAAGTCCGTAGAAATACGGACTAATATTCTCCATTTTACATATGTTTTTGTCTCTTACTTTGACGTTTTGGTCTCTTATTTTGACTTTAGTTTTTGTCTCTTATTTTGACGGTTTCTTTGTCTCTTATTTTGTGTCTTATTTTGAATATTAAGATTTTTTTCTTTTATGTTGACGTTTTTGTTGATTATTTTGACGTTTTTGTCTCTTTTGAGGCTTTTACTTATTTTGACATATTTGTTGAATATTTTAACGTTTTTTCTCTTATTTTGATGTTTTTCTCTCCTATTTTGACATTTCTTTTCTCTTATTTTGACATTTCTTTCTCTTATTTTGACGTTTTTTTATTGATTATTTTGACGTTTTTGTCGCTTATTTTCCACTACCACCAGTACCAACACCACTAACACCAAATTATTAACTCCAGTTTTACACTTATTTTGGGAAGTCATGGTCAATAAAACTCATTTTTTTGTGTTTTAAAAAAGAAGAAATAATTAATTATTTGGATTTATAGTTAAGATCAAAAGAACGTATGGTAACGGATGATCACAGACTGTCAAAGTGTAGTCAGAATAGTGCTATAAAATGGAATCAAACACTCAAAATTCAATGAAAGTAGTGAACCGATCCTTGGTTTTGTTTGTGAAGAGCGTTGTATGAAACCATCTGTGTTATTTTTGGGCAATTTGATTGAAAGAAACCCAAATTTCTGATAAAAAAAACTTTGAAAAGGACAACAGGAAGGTAAATGGATTATGACATTTTCAAAATAAGAGGGAAATCAAGTGAAACTTTTGGTAAGAGTTTCTACGAGAGTTTTGCTAACTGATTGATCTTATTCTTTACATGCAGACACTTTTTTTTATGAATTATTGTATTCATTTTTTCTTTCTTTTTTTGGTTTCCAGTTTGATTCTAAAACATCCCAGAGAGCCACGGAGGCAGGAAGAGTCCGACGGTCCCCAGCAGACACACAATGATGAACATCCACAGAAAGATCCGGTCTACAACCATGCCGACATACTTCCAGTCCTCCTTCACCTGCAGAGACGCAAAAGACACAAAAAGGAGACCAGCTGTGGAATGTAACTAAGTACATTTACTCCAGTACTGCACTTAAGTCCAAATGTTGAGGTACTTGTACTTTACTTGAGTCTTTTCTTTTCATTCCACTTTCTATTTCTACTCCACTACATTTCAGAGAGAAATATTGGACTTTTTACTCCACTACATTCATCTGTTACAGCTTTAGTTACTAGTTACTTTACACATTAAGATTCCTGCACACAAAACACATGTAGTTTATAAAATCTGATGTTTGATTCTAAAGTAAACTAGCCAACAATGTAACGGCCTACAAGTCCAGCTGAGATGATGAGACCATTAAACACACAACTGGTTGGATCCTTTACACTTTCTACAATGGGAGGAGAGTTCTTTACTTTTAATACTTTAACTACATTTTCCTGATGATACTTACAGACTTTTACTTACAGTAAGTAACATTTTCAATGCAGGACTTTTACTTGTACAGTTTGGTATTAGTACTTTTACTTAAAGTAAATGAGCTGAATACTTCTTCAACCACTGTCTGGTTCCAGCTTCTTAAATGTGAAGATCTGCTGCTGTTCTGTGATCTGTGACTACTACTTTAAAGTAGTTTATTTACAGTGCTCAGCAGTATTCAAGTAAATACGCCCATGCTAAAGTTGACTAAAAAGAGGAATACAAAAAATCATCTTTTGGAAATTGATCATGCCTTAATTAAATATTTTTTGGAAAAATCCAACCTTTAAGGACACCAATTTTCTTAGTAAATGAATAATGTATCGTAAATAAATAAATGTTCTGCCTTAAAATAAAGGGGGCATAAGTAAGTACACCCCTATGTTAAATTCCCATAGAGGCAGGCAGATTGTTATTTTTAAAGACCAGTTATCTCATGGATCCAGGATACTATGCATCCTGATAAAGTTCCCTTCGCCTTTGGAATTAAAATAGCCCCCCCACATGATCACATACCCTTCACCATAGAGATTGGCATGGCTTTATTTCAGTTAGCCTAATAGCTGGTTTGATTTGCATTGAGAGATGATCTTATGCCCCATTACCCCATTCCAATCTCTAAAAATAAAAATCTGCCTGCCTCTATGGGAATTTAACATAGGGGTGTACTTACTTATGCCACCTGTATTTTAAGGATTTATTTATTTACAGTACATTATTCAGTCACAAAGAAAATTGGTGTCCTAAAAGGTTGGACTTTTCCAAATTGTTTTAATTAAGGCATAAAAAACAATTTACAAAAGATGTTTTATTTATTCCTCTTTTTAGTCAACTTTAGCATGGGCGTATTCACTTATGCTGACCACTGTATGTTCTTCTTCAGTTATGACTGACTGACTGTCAAACTGGATAATAAAATAAAGGCGTATATATATATATATATATATATATATATATATATATATATATATATATATATATATATATATATATATATATATATATATATATATATATATATATATATATATATATATATATATATATATATATATATATATATATATATATATATATATATATATATATATATATATATATATATATATATATATATATATATATATATATATATATATATATATATATATATATATATATATATATATATATATATATATATATATATATATATATATATATATATATATATATATATATATATATATATATATATATATATATATATATATATATATATAAAATACCGGACAAGACCAACCGCTTCCTCTCAACAACAACAAAAAAGAAAGAGACGTCGGCACTCACTGAGAAGTCTACATCCTCGGCTCTGAGATGCTCTGCGATGTAGGTCACCCCCTCCAGGGCCGAGAGCACCGCCGGAGACGGGACAGAAGCAGGTGGGCTCTGGAACGAACCACGCTCCGCAGGAGGGGTGTCCCAGTCTGAGCCGAGTGGGGAGTGTCTCTGTGGGAGGAGGATGTAACCCAGAGACGGGGGGAAAGAAGAAGAGAGGGTGGAAATCCTCGGTGGCCCGGCTACCTTCCCCCTAAACCTCTTCGCGCGATCCGCGTTTGCGTAACCGTGGAGATCGCAGTAGTGGATTTTGTCACCTGCATCCGAGGAGTTGAGCTGGCGGCTCCTGTAGCGACCGTTCTCGTCCTCCCGGTAACCATGGAGATGGATGCCAGACTCCTGAGTGATCCAGGCAGGCGAGCTGTGGGAGGGGCCTGAAGTCTGGATGGGGAGGAGTCCATCGGTCAGGTGGCACCGCCTGAGACAACAAACACAACATATCAGTGGGCATTGTTTGTCTACAAAAACCCTTTTTTTATTCGGCTAATGAAGCCAAAGTGGCAACATTTCACTTAAAGCTGCTATAACTAGGGATCACAGTGTTTCCCCCAAACTTGTTTAGCCCATTGCCAAGTGTCTTTTTTTTCCAACTAGGGCCCGGCTGGGCATTAAAGGTCCCATGGCATGACAATTTCACTTTATGAGGTTCTTTAACATTAATATGAGTTCCCCCAGCAAGCCTAACCCTAACCCCAGTGACTAGAAATGGTGATAGGTGTAAACCGAGCCCCGGGTATCCTGCTCTGCCTTTGAGAAAATGAAAGCTCAGATGGGCCAATAAGGAATCTTCTCCTTATGAGGTCATAAGGAGCAAGGTTACCTCCCCTTTATCTGCTTTGCCCGCCCAGAGAATTTGGCCCACCCATTAGAGAGAGAGAGAGAGACATCATGGCTTTCAAACGAGCAAAGTGGCAGTTGGTCAAGGCCACACCTCCACCCTCCACCTTTCCCCCCCTTCTCTCCTCCTCAATAGCATTTAAAGCTACAGACACAGAAATGGCACATCCTAAGGAAAGCTCATTGTGGGACTGGCTCTAGTGGCTGGAATTCTGCACCAAGGCTGAATTTTGGGAAAGAGACTTCAGATACAGTATTAGGGGATCACTAAGGTCTACATAAAAGAGACTTCAGATACAGTATTAGGGGACTACTAAGGTCTATATAAAAGAGACTTCAGATACAGTATTAGGGGATCACTAAGGTCTACATAAAAGAGACTTCAGATACAGTATTAGGGGACTACTAAGGTCTATATAAAAGAGACTTCAGATGCAGTATTAGGGGACTACTAAGGTCTATATAAAAGAGACTTCAGATGCAGTATTAGGGGACCACTAAGGTCTATATAAAAGAGACTTCAGATACAGTATTAGGGGACCTAGGGCCGGTGGCAGGCTTACAGTACACTGGGGGAAACACTGGATCAAATGTTGACGTGGATGTGAAACGGGTCAAACGCAGTCTCATGAGCGGGCACGTACGATATCGTATGAAAATGTATGCGCACCTAGCCTGACCTGGTCATACTCAGATTCTAGTCAGAATATGAGTCTGATACTGCTCCATTGGGCTGTGATTATGGGGCTGTCAGTACCCGATCCGTTCCAACTGCACAATCCGTTCTGCGCAGGCGCAAGATGTTCGCGCATGCGCTGTGGTACGATGATTTACAACACTACGCGATCTGTTCCCACACTAGCCTCCACCGGGAAGCTAACGTTAGTTTAGCTAATAGCTAATTCACATTAGTTTAGCTAATAGCTAATTCGGGCGGACCGCTATGTGATTATAGCAGTCTGCCGTTAGCCTCCACTGGGAAGCTAACGTTACTTTAGCTAACAGTTCATTTGGCTAACCGCTAGCTGATTATAGCGGTCTGCCGTCCGTCAGCCTCCACAGTTAAGCTAACGTTAGTTTAGCTAACAGCTAATTCGGCTAACCGCTAGCTGAGACAGCATGCAAACTTTTAAAAGACCCTCAAAATAAAATTTCTAAACAAACATTAACATATATAACAGCTGTTACGTCAGTTCTACTTTACTTGTGCTCATTTGAAATACAATCACTCAATACTTGTCTTTATTGTTACTGTAAAGTCTTAATTTTAATTTTGCTTTTCCCATTATGTTTGACTTAACGTTATTTTAGACTGAATCTAGCTGTCCGTTCTGCCTGCACGATCCGTTCTGCGCATGCGTTATTTGTCGGCTAGCGGTTAGCCGAATTAGCTGTTAGCTAAACTAACGTTAACTTGGGTGGAGGCTAGCGTGGAACAGATCGGGCAGGTCGTAAAACGGTGCAGAACGGATTGTGCAGGTGGAACGGATCGGGTACTGACAGGGGCGTGTGTCAACCGAACCAGGAAATAAAATGCCTCTGCACTCAATTGGATAGACCTACAACCAATCGGAGCAACGGAGTATGTGACGTACGTTGAGCGAAGCATCGTTGTCAACAGAACTCAACTGCACGCACACTGGAAGAAGTAGAAGCGCTCTTTGGTGAAGTGGTTGATTACGTTACTGTTGATCATCTAACAGTCATCGTATAAAGCCCAACCCCTGACAATTTGATTTGACAGCGGCAGTTGGTAGTTGGGTTTACCCGATTAAAAGGGGACTGTGAGTCGGGAGCAGGGCTCCGTGCTGTTGTTTCAGTGAACATTAAGTTTAGATGTCAAAAAGTGAGCATCTTGCGATTTTGTGGAAACAAAAGAGGGGGAGGTGGATGTTTTGAAATGTTTTTGTTTCATTCACACATTCTTGTCACAGCGTAGGACTTCCCGGAATGCTGGAGGAAGGTCTGGCAAAGCGAAACTATCCCAAACTCAACTAATCAAGGTCAGTGCCTTACCTCAACCAATCGGGTTGCTTCGTAGGGCGGGTCTTGCCTAGAACTGCAGCGGGTTCCATTATTGCGCATACAGTAAACCTGGTGGGCCTTCCCTGATTTCTCACCTTACAGGCCTGACACCATGTTTCGGACGCTTCATGCACAGCCAGCGCGGCACCGCCGACAGGAACAGCCACCGGACCCATCCAGGCATGGTGTGAGTCGCCGACGAGCGGTGGTGCACGTTCAGCACGAACACGGTGATGACGATGGACAGCGTGACAAAGATCATAGTGAAGAGCAGATACTCCCCGATCAGCGGTATGACCAGCGACGTGGACGGGATGATCTCGGTGATGAGCAGCAGGAAGACGGTGAGCGACAGAAGCACAGAGATGCACAGCGTGATCTTCTCGCCGCAGTCCGACGGGAGGTAGAAGACCAGGACGGTCAGGCAGGAGATGAGGAGGCAGGGGATAATGAGGTTGATGGTGTAGAACAACGGGAGGCGGCGGATGACAAAGTAGTAGGTGATGTCCGGGTAGATCTCGTGGCAGCAGTCGTACTTCTTGGTGTTGTAGGTGCCCACGGCGTTGACAATCGCCCACTCTCCACTCTCCCAGTAATCCTAGAAATTAGATATTGTTTTTATTCAATCTTATTTATACCCCGCACAAATCACAACAGGAGTTATCTCAGGACCCTTTACAGATAGACCTAGTATAGACAACACTCTATTTACAAAGACCCAACAATTCCCCGCCCCCCAAGGCAAACCGTGGCATTTCTAAATACCTTCATGGACTATGGTGAACATGTGCCAGAAAGAATAGTAGGCTACTAAACTATGCATAAGAAAACAATGTCTTACTTTCTTTATTGCTTAAAATAGGGGCCAATTGCCAAGACTGATTTGAAAGTGGGGAGGACACAAACAAGATTTTGAAGAGTGTCCCCAGTGGAAATTACACCCTAGGTCCAGACTGAAATATCTCAACAACTTTTGTATGGATTTTGTACGGACATTCGTGGTCCACGGAAGATGAATCCTACCTGATAACATCGCTGAATGAAATGCTAAAGGATCACCAAAGTTATTACACTTCATCGTGAGAGGAACATGAAGGTTTTGTACCAATTTCCTGGCAATCCATCAGATATTTGTTGCGATATTTCACTCAAAAGCACAAATGTGAACCTCAAGGTGGCGCTAGAGGCAATCACAAAAGTTAGTAGGCCTTATCTTTTAGGAATGTCTTTCATGGGAATCCATTCAATTGGTGTCCGGATATGTCAAGCGATATTGAAGTGGTGGACCAACTGAACAAAATATCAGTAGCCTTATTTTAGGGTACAGAAAAATAGGAAAGTTAAACTCCAACCCAAAAATAAAGTGCTAAGCAGCATGTTGCTAAAGACTACTTTGTCAGGATAACTTATATTTATCTCCTCTGCTTTGAAAGTCACAACAACACCATTAAGAAAATCCATGCATTTTAAGCCTGAGAAATCTTTTTCATGAATAGCCGTTTAGTCTCTTGGAAAACAAATTCATACATTTTGCTTTTCCCCAGACGTTAATGCTGCCATGAAATGGCAACATGCTGAGAACTATTCTGTCAATTAAAAACAAAAAGCAGCCAGAGTGTTTAGCTGGCATCTATCTGCAAGACAAAACGTTGGGAAAGAACATGTGTGAACCGTAGATAAGAGGAGGTAAAGAAGCAGAGCTGGCAAACAACCAGCAGTGGAAGAAGTATCATCAGGAAATGTAGTTAAAGTATTAAAAGTAAAGAACTCTCCTCCAATTGCAGAAAGTGTAAAGGATCCAACCAGTTGTGTGTTTAATGGTCTAATCATCTCAGCTGGACTTGTAGCCGTTATATTATCGGCTAGTTTACTTTAGAATCAAACATCAGATTTTACAAACTACTTCTGTTTTGTGTGCAGGAATCTTAATCGAAACGCCAGAGCAGGGGGAATGAGAGGGGGAAACGTAGCAGAAGATATTCATTTTCAAACCAAAGCGCAGCAATGTAAATGTAGCCTTAATGGCACAAACTCCAAATTGAAAAGCAGAACAACCTTCAGGTTCACCGTGTTCTCAAAGGGCTCCAGGTCGATTTTGGCGCGGTCGTACGTCCAAGAGCCGAACTTCATCTTGCAGCTCTGCTGGTCGAAAGGGAAGAAGGTGACGTCGATTGAGCAGGAGGACTTGTAGATGGCGGGGGGCACCCAGCGGACACGGCCAGTGTGAAAGAGATGGGCCTTGGTCATGTGGGTGACGGCGAACTCTCCGTCTGCACTGGAAAAAGAAGAAGATAAAGGGGAGGAAGCATAGCATTGAGACGGGAACAAAGGTGGGAAAATATTACAAATTGACAAGAAAGTGAAAGGACACTAGCACTAGCCATGCTTCCGTTCACACGTTTTTATTCAAATTAAAGGTGCTGTAGGTAGGATTGCGAAGATCCAGGACTTAGCCAAAAAATGTGAACATCGACAACTTCTCAGTCCCACCGCCCTTTCTGCTGAAGCCCAAAACGGTCTCCTAAGTCCCCTAAATGTCTCATCCGCTCTTTCACCCACTTATATTCTCAGTCTTTGTTGACAACCGCCGTGTCTGCAAAGAAAGCGGAAATACGTGGCGTCAATGACCTAAAACGTCTTCTTCTTCATTTCATGGCAGGTTGCAACCATAAAATGTTTCATAATCGCAACTCATTATTTATTCGGCAAATAACGTTTCCGTCGGCGTTTATCGCACAAGCCATTTACCGATTAAGAGAAAATCCGATGAGATCGAACATACAAACTTTGTGTTGATATTCCTGAAATTAAATCGAATTTTAGAGTTTTCCAGAAGGCATTTTCAATTCCATATAACTTTATTTTCATAACAACGTGTGGATGGAAACTACTGAGGATTTCAGTTGGGGTTTTTTCTCCGGCAAGGCAAGTTTCCGTCTCATTATGTTTCAAACTCCAAAGGTGAATTAATAAACACAGAGCTACTGTATATGCCCCTTCTTACACAGGCACTGTTTAATAATTGATCACTGAATGTTAATGCCGTATTCATGATGCAAGCTCATTTACACAAACGCTGAAGGAGGAGAAAAATTTTGTTTCCATCCAGACAAATTTAAGGATTAATACTTCCTCGGCGCCCTGAGGGCAGGAAACCAGACTTTGACTTAAAACCGAATGATGCAAGATCGCTGCACAGATGCAATGGAATAAGGGTAACTTATTCAACAGGATCATATGCATGTATCTACGCTGGAATATGCAGAAACACTGTGGTACCATCAAGCGGTTTGGCTCCGTATAAGTGACCTTTCCTCCTCGTACGCTCTTCAGCGGATGAGGACATTGTTATAGATCAAGCGGGTAATTGATCACTACAGATAATTTCCAGCTCCACCTACAGAAATCCAAAGTCGGGTATGTTTAAAGTGTGTGTGTGTGTGTGTGTGTAAAGTTTTGTATCTGGAGAGTGACAAAAATGAGGAGCCAAGAAGGACGAGACTGAAAAGTAGGACTTGAATAAAGTCTTCACTTGCAAAGCTTTCATTTTTAGTCTTCAGGTTGAAAAAAACCTTTAAAGGTCCTATGACATGCTGCTTTTTTGATGCTTTTATATAGACCTTAGTGGTCCCCTAATACTGTATCTGAAGTCTCTTTTATATAGGCCTTAGTGGTCCCCTAATACTGTATCTGAAGTCTCTTTTATATAGACCTTAGTGGTCCCCTAATACTGTATCTGAAGTCTCTTTTATATAGACCTTAGTGGTCCCCTAATACTGTATCTGAAGTCTCTTTTATATAGACCTTAATGGTCCCCTAATACTGTATCTGAAGTCTCTTTTATATAGGCCTTAGTGGTCCCCTAATACTGTATCTGAAGTCTCTTTTATATAGACCTTAGTGGTCCCCTAATACTGTATCTGAAGTCTCTTTTATATAGGCCTTAGTGGTCCCCTAATACTGTATCTGAAGTCTCTTTTATATAGACCTTAGTGGTCCCCTAATACTGTATCTGAAGTTTCTTTTATATAGACCTTAGTGGTCCCCTAATACTGTATCTGAAGTCTCTTTCCTGAAATTCAGCCTTGGTGCAGAATTCCAGCCACTAGAGCCAGTCCCACAATGAGCTTTCCTTAGGATGTGCCATTTCTGTGTCTGTAGCTATTGAGGAGGAAAGGGGGGGCAAGGTGGAGGGTGGGGGTATGGCCTTGACCAACTGCCGCTTCGCTCGTTTGCAAGCAATGATGTCTCCCTCTTTCTCATGGGTGGGCCGAATTCTCTGGGCGGGCAAAGCAGAGAAAGGGGAGGTAACCTTTCCCCTTATGATGTCATAAAGAGAAGATTCCAGATCCGCCCATCTGAGCTTTCATTTTCTCAAAGTCTAAGCAGGATATCCAGGGCTCGGTTTACACCTATCACCATTTCTAGCCACTGGGGGACCATAGGCAGGCTAGAGGAACTCATATTAATGTTAAAAAAACCTCATAAAGTGAAATGTTCATGCCATGGGACCTTTAACAACAAAACAACTTCATGGTTAAATGTTTGTGTGGGCCACTTTTCCTTTGAAACTTTTCTGAAACGGTTTTGTCCTTTAACTACTGAATGATGTTCTCTTGTTTAAAGTCTATCTTATCTATACTTGGACAATCAGGAGGATTTGTGCAACTGAGGCCAACTGCAGTTGTTTTGGTGTTGAATGTCCGACGGACTGCGTTGTGTTTTTTTTACTTGTTGTACAGCACAATGTCCGGCACCCAGATGAGCTCAGAAGGGACTCTGATGGACGTCACATTGTCGAAGTCGGAGGGACTCCACTGCAGCTTATAGTCCGTCCATTCCTGCCGACAAACACGCCATTTTAAAGAGAAATCAAATCTTATTTTATAGTTTCAATACTGGGAACAAAAGAAACAAAAAATCCTGCACTCTGCTCTTGCCATAGCATCACCATTTAGTTATAGAAAACTTAAAGGTGCCATTTTACTTGCATTTTTTGAAATATGTTAAGTCCATATGTGTTATGTCATGAATGTGAAAATGAACGGCTACCTCCTCTGTCAGCTCTAGCCACTCAACAGAAATAAGCAGAGAAATCCGGCCAATTACAAAAGCTGGTCAGTCTGACATCATATTGCCTGAGCTCATTACTATTCATTAGCTCGCCCACTTGGGCTGGGTAAAGGATTCTGACAGCCAGGCTCTCATTGGCTAGCTGTTAGCCAATCAGATTCAAATAGCTTAGCTTGTTGAATATTAATGAGAACTGGCAGAAATCGATCCGAGTCTTACTGCAGGCTTTCTATATCACGCTAGAATGACTTGAAACAAGGTAACCAAGGCATTTTTTCCATAAAAAATGTTAAAGAGTCCATGGTAGAACTTCAGACATTACCACAAAGTCATGGAATACGTGTGGCAGGGCACCTTTAACGTTTTGGTCCCTCCGATGAATTCTTTTTCACTTTTTTTGACACTTTTGCTGCTTTTCCTGATGACTTTTTTCCAATTATTGTTTCCAATGTTTTTGTCATTTCTTTTTATGTTTTGGTCACTTTTTTGACACTTTTCTCACTTTTGCCGATGTTTTTGTCAGTTTCCAATGTTCTTTTATCAATTTCAGTTGGACCAAAATGCTAGTTTTCTGTAAATAGAGAGCAGAGTACAGGACGTTTGTCCTTTGTAGTTGATATTTTCCAACAGAAGAATTTTTGGATGTGCGAATTGTTTCTTCAAAAAGAAAATAGTTTCTCTACTAGAAAGATGACTACCGGGACAAGGAATAGCAATAAGATCAGTAAGCCAATATCAATACTAGGTTAGTGCTTATACATATATATAACAATGCTGTAATGTAACTAAGTACATTTACTCCAGTACTGTGCTTAAGTCCAAATGTTGAGGTGCTTCTACTCAAGTCTTTTCTTTTCATGCCACTTTCTACTTCTTCTTTTTCCGCGTTGAGTACTTTTCCTGATTATACTTACATACTTTTACTTCAGTAACAGTTTCAATGCAGGACTGCGTATTTTTACAGTGTGATATTAGTACTTTTACTGCACTAAAGGATCTGAATACTTCTTCCACCACTCTTCCATACCTGTTTCAGCCACACGTTGGTCGTCATCATCTGGTTTTTCTCATCCTGTTTTTGGAGCCAAACGTTATATTATTAGATGCTTACATATTAGAATAATATATATACACTCTTGAACAAAATCTTAAGACCGGGGAAACACTGCAAGTTTTTCGCATTTCGCCCTAGTGGATCATAACCAGGTTGAATAAAACTTTCTTCCACCTTTCAATGTCCCATGTTTGGTGCTCCCTTGCAAATTCCAAACGGGCAAGTTTGTGGCGTGGGAAGAGACGTGGCCTTTGAAGACGTTTTTTGTTGTTGAAGCCCTTCTCTCGCAGATGACGTCTTATGGTTATTGGGCTACAGTCAGCACCAGTAAGGGCCTTAATTTTGGGTCGCGGATCGACCTGTGTCTTCACGGACAACCCGTACGATCCTGCGGCTCAGTGCAGGTGAAATGTTTTTGGGTCTACCACTTGATTTTTTTTGTCCCATAACTCTCAGGATCTTTTAAGAAATGTACTTACTGCGTCCAACCTTGGCAGCGATGGCGCGTTGCGAGAGGCCTTGCTTGTGCAGCTCAACAATCCTGCCACGTTCAAAGAGAGAAAGCCTTTTTGCCTTTGCCGTCAGGAGATCATGACAGTGTGACTGCCTAAAGAACAATGACACGAAAGCCATATTTTTGTGCAGATTTAACCTTTTTATGCCTATGGTCTTAAACTTTTGATCAGCTGATGAACAGCCTGTTTAAGTTTAAATGCAGTTTTCAATAAATTGCCTACTCTCTATTTTTTTGTCTCTTGCTCCTGTTTCTTCTTTTGGCATTTTGAAGCAGTACTTACAACCCGGTTATGATCCACTAGCACGAAATGCGAAAAACTTGCAAAGTTTCCCCCGGTCTTAAGATTTTGTTCAAGAGTGTATATATATATATATATATATATATGTTATAAAATAAAAATATTAAAAAAAAATTTAACCCTCCTGGTGTCGTTGGGTTTTGACCCATTTTCAAAAATTTGGGATTGGGAAAAGTGACAAATGGGTCAAAAAGACAATCAAAACGATGAAAGAAAAGTAAAAATTTTGACCCCGAAAACTAAAGTTGCATGGTCGACAGGAAGACAACAAAAGGGTTAAGCGGTGTGGTCAGTTTTTTGGGATCTATAAACTACGGCTGCACGACACAAGGAAAATATTCGATAACGTTGTTGAATATGGCAATAATGATATTACGTTAGTACGATATGTCGCAGCCTTTCGCAATGGGTTTATCACGCCAGTTTATATTCCAATGACGATTTCTTTTTAAAACGATATATTGTGCAGCCCTAATGCAAACAGGCTATGTGAGTGTGTTCCCACCACGTCTATCAGCTGTGCGATGGAGAGGCCAAACTTCACGATAACCACGTCGGTGATGTTTTGCGCCGGACGCGTCCACTTGCTGTAGCCCCGAAACAATCTCCTGAAGAGCTCGTCCTCCGTGTGAACACGAGTCCAGTCCTCCGCCAGCGCTGTCGAGAGAGACAGAGACGAGAGAGAGATCACTCATCCGATCGCACAGATAACCAAGGGCGTAGGTTTGGTTTCAACATTGGGGTGGGGGGGGGGCACATTCTCAATCTCCCATCACCTAAAATACAGAGGCTTGGTCAGTTGCCTTTGGTGTTTGTTATTGACGCAAAAAGTCTCCTTTAGCGTCATATTTAGATAAGCTTGGTCGGGACTCTTGGCGTCACTTTTTGATGCTCTGGGTTGGGATGTACAGTATGTTTAACTGACATGTGGGACAAGAACGGGACAGTTAGGTTTAGGAAAAGATGGCGGGTGGGGTTACAGAATGTACATTTCAGTGAGACGCAGAGCAAGAACGGGACACAAACCCCAAAAAGCGACGCTTGGTCAGGTGCCTTTGGCGTTTGTTACTGACTAAAAAAATCTCCCTAGTGTCGTATTTTGACGCTCTGGGTCGGAACCTTTGGTGTCACTTTTTGACGCCCTAGAGATTCGCGTCTAGCCTTTTGCCGTCATTTTTAGATTTTAGATATTTCATTTTTAGACCAATTGATCAGGCCTCTTGGTGTCACTTTTTGACACTCTGGGTCGGGACCTTTGGTGTCACTTTTTGACACTCTGGGTTGGGACCTTTGGAGTCACTTTTGAACGCTGTGGGTCAGGACCTTTGGAGTCACTTTTTGACACTCTGGGTTGGGACCTTTGGTGTCACTTTTTGACACTCTGGGTCGGGGACCTTTGGTGTCACTTTTTTACGCTCTGGGTCGGGACCTTTGGAGTCACTTTTTGACGCTCTGGGTCGGGACCTTTGGTGTCACTTTTTGACGCTCTGGGTCGGGACCTTTGGTGTCACTTTTTGACACTCTGGGTGGGAACCTTTGGAGTCACTTTTTGACACTCTGGGTCGGGAGTCTGTGGAGTCGTGCCCGTAACAATTGTGAGCGTCAAACACTTAATTTCTTGCATTCTACCATTTATGTCCTTAAATGTTTTGAGTCCCCTGAACGGTTATTTTTACCTCCTTTTGGGGAGTGGGTCTAACATATTTTTTAAGGGGTGTGTGTGTGTGTGTGTGTGTGTGTGTGTGTGTGTGTGTGTGTGTGTGTGTGTGTGTGTGTGTGTGTGTGAGTTTGTGTTAGGTGGATGAAAGGGGCAATGGCATACGGAGTATTTATCTGTTTTTATGACTGTTTTCGGTATGTTTGTGTACAAAACTATCACAATATAACATGGACAGTATCACAGTTTAACGTGATAAATAGTATATTCTAATAGCAATGAAAACATCTTGTTAAAGCGTGAAAACATCTTGTTACAATAAACCTTTCACGTAATAACATGGTACTGATACTGTTTTTTTCTTTCTGCCGCGGCAGCACTATACGCTTGCGTAATTTTTAATGTCAGGACATTAGATAAAGCAGCCTATTTTAAATAACTCTTTGGTTAAGCGCTCAATATTCACATTTTCTTTTGTCCTTCATGCTATTTTCATTTCCTTTTTTTACCCACCCACTCAGCATCTGATTTATCTCTTCACCTTCCTTTCCTTTCCAAGGTTTTAAAGGGCTATTCCCTTTATGCCCCCTTTCATTCTGCAGAAACCAAAAGCCATTACGGTTGAGAAAGTGTGTATAGACCTATCTGTATCCTCTCTCTGGAAAAAAAAAAAAAAGCAATTAGCTGAACTTTATTGTTCATAAAATTTCACAGGTTCAGACTGCGATCTACTGCACTTTGATTCAATTTTTACGTCGTACGGTACAGCAAAAATCATTAGAGATAATTGAACTTGGGGAAAAAAAATCGACACAGGAGCCAAGTTTTCTGTGTGTGGCAGCAATCACTCATCTGAGTCATAATTTCATGCTTGAAATAAAACCTCTTGAATTCTGAGTGTTCGACCATTTGTGTCGGACGAGATTTGATTTGTCTTGCACGTTAAAGGAGGCTGCATCAGAATCAGAATACTTTATCGATCCCCCTTCAGAGAAATGATTTAGTTGCAGTTGCTCACAGTCAAATTCAAGCTAAACAAATAAAAGTTAGAAGAGTGCGAGCCAAAAAATGTATAAAGTAATAGCAGCGTTCTGTTTCTGTGTTCACTTTTTATAGGAGCAGCAATCTCTCCTCCCCCCCCACCCCCCCTTCTGTCTGTTTCTCTGAACGCACAGCTTTGAACTCTCTGGCGAGCAATCTGGCATCGCCGGGCAAGCAATTTGGGATTAGCCAGTGCAAGAAACAGCGAGCCAAGAGCACAAACTGTGCAAATGTGTGTAATGCCAGGGTTTTGTGATTGTATTGGCTTTTTATAACTGACAAATGTATGTTTCCGGTGATGCTCTGGCAGTGGAGGAGCTGCACGTTGTTGGATTACTGAGATATAAAAAAAAACGAGATAGGCTATGTTCACACTTTTTTGGAGCCGTCACCGTGTGTTTTATGTTATAATTCTGTGGAGTAAACCATGTTTTCATAAAAGTCCAGAACGCTTTTTTTAAACGCCACCGCCGACTTTTTTCTTTTGTTTACAGTGTCTTTTTTTAGTTGAAAAAAGTTCAGCTTTTATGAAACAAAATGCCATACGTCAAGCGCTTTTTTGACAGACAACCAATGACAAGCGGAGTAACCAGTCCTCATGTTTCCATAACAACAAGAAAAATAGTTGGCGTGCAGTGAGTTCTACAGGGTCGCTCCACCACTTTGTTTTATCTAACGTTAGCACCTCTCTCTTTCTGTTCTTTCTCTAGCTCGCTCCACCACTTTGTTTTATCTATAATTAGCACCTCTCTCTCTCTCTCTCTCTGTTCTTTCTCTAGCTCGCTCCACCACTTTGTTTTATCTATAATTAGCACCTCTCTCTCTGTTCTTTCTCTAGCTTGCTCCACCACTTTGTTTTATCTAACGTTAGCACCGCTCTCTCTCTCTCTCTCTCTCTCTCTCTCTCTCTCTCTCTCTCTCTCTCTCTTCTTTCTCTAGCTTGCTCCACCACTTTGTTTTATCTAACATTAGCACCTCTCCACATAGCGCTCTAGCTAGAGTTGTGATGGTTGGAAAAGTGGAAAGTCGACCCAAAACGTGTTTTCATAGTTTTATTTATTCTGTCGACTTTGAATGAAGTGTATTTTACGATAATAAAATTACTGTTTATTTACATGGAGTCTGGTGGTATAGTGAACGCAATTTTTTATGTTTAAAAAAAGGATCTTACTCAACCTCCTTAGAAATCCTTTCCATAATGTTGTCAGACACTCAGAATAATAATCTGAGCCTGTCAGCGGCAAAACGAGCACTTTTGTGAACGTAAATTGAAGGTGCACAATCCTCTAATAACTTACATCGTTGCTTGATACGCTGACTGCTGACTTCAGCGATCTCTCTTAATTCCTTATATAATACCATGTTAGTGCACATTCATTAACACATTTCTTCAATGACTGCAGAAAAAGCTGTACTCCTTTTGGTGAAGTTTAGAATAATATTGCAAAAATATGACAATAACCTTCATGTTGTCCTCGGGTCAAATTTGACCCGTTTTCAAAGTTTTATGTCAAAAATATGGTTTTCTTTCAACCAAATTGCCCCAAAATAACATTGATGGTTCCATAAGGAACCGGCTGTGATTGTCCATCAACATACGTTCCTCCGATCTTAACTCTTATAATCTAATTAATCATTTCTGGGTTTTTTTAAATCAATAATTAGATATACTTTCATATAAATGAGGTTTATTGACCATGAATTCATACAGTAAGATAAGATACAACTTTGTTCACACAGAATTAGTTTTTCTTGCGTCTGCTCCAACAATCGACACATAACATTAAAAATCACACAAAAACATCTGTATGATCACCCAACAAACATCTGACACAGCTGTCGTCTCACACACACACACACACACACACACACACACACACACACACACACACACACACACACACACGTACACACACATACACTCGCACACGTACACACACACACACACACGCACGCACACACACATGTACAGACACACACACACACACACACACACACACCCACACACATGTACACAGTACACACATACGCACACACACACACACATGTAAGCACACACACGAACACACACACACACGTACACACATACACACAAGCCCACACGCACATGTATACACACACACGTACACACCCAAACACACACACACACACATGTACACGCACAAACACATATGCACTCACACACACGTACACAGTACACACATGTACACACACACACACACATACACAGTTAGAACTGAGTTGGCTGAGAAGATGTAACATGGAACTGGCTGATGATTTATACTTTATGCTTTATGAACAGGCAGACGGAGGACAACACAAGGGTTAAAAGAGTTGGAATATTATAAGAACATCAGCTATATGTATAGTGTTTTTTATGTTTTTTATCATAAAACCCATCATTCAATCTGCGCAGGGAGATTTCAACGTCTCACTCACCGGAGTGGATGCAGATCCAGCAGCAGTAATAGAGCGCTGAGGTCCGGGTCAAGGCTCTTCTCAGCTCCATTTGAATCACCAGAGACAGATTACAGTTTTATATAAAAAAAATAAATGAAATAATAATAATAAAAATAAAATAATGAAAGCTCAGGTTGTCTTAAAAGTGTTCCCCATTCGTTTCCTCATCCTTCATCTCCAAACCGGTCTGTCCTGACTCCTGTTCATCTTCAGGCAGCGGGATGGATAAAACCTCCCAGTATAGTTACCACTAACTGTCATCAGCAGGCGATGACGTCACAAGGGGGGCGAAGCTATTAAACTCCTCTGATATCCCTAAAGGGGGCGGGGCTCTATCTTTCACAGGGAAATAATTAGTTTACATGCACAGCAGTACGTGCAGGGGTGACTCCAGGATGTTTTTAAGTGGGGTGGCTCGGGGGATGATTTTATCAGAATACAGCATAGAAAATCTGCTTAGAAATACTGGATAGGATAGAACCCATATAAAACACATCACATTCAGTGTTGATTCCACTTGTTTTTATTGTCGACAAATAGTTTTTCCGAATACAAGACACATTGTGTATGTGCATTAAAGGCAAACATTTGGATAGTCGTCATGGAAACACTAGTTGGTCATGTGATGATCAAGTGATGAACAGTGTTCCTCGTCGGGCGACTCACGACCCTCCCGCGGCTTGCCAAGCTTCAATTTGTGGCCCGCGTGGCGGTCAATAACACGTTGATATGATCACGCAGTCAATACAGATATTTCATAAAAAGGTTCACAACGAGCAGGGCTATGACATAACTCTAAAGGCCCTGTTTTAACCATCCAAGCGCCTGGCGCAGGTGCGTTTAGGGCGTGTCCAAATCCACTTTTGCTAGTTTGACGGCGGGCGCGTGGTCCTAAAGGGTTGTACTTAGTGTCTTCATTAATCAGAGGTGTGTTTTGGGCGTAACATGCAATCAGCCAATCAGAGATCATCTCCCATTCCCTTTAAAAGCCAGGCGCGTTTGGAGCTTGGAGCATTGCTGTTATGATGGAGGATTTGCACCGCAATATTTTTATTTGTAATCTTTTTCCTGTTTGTGTGCCACTGGCTCACCCTGTGTGTGTGTAACAAGCATAGTGTAAGAGCAGCACGCCCAGAATGCACCTGAACACACCTCCCTGTAAGACCAGCACGCCCAGAATGCACCTGAACACACCTCCCTGTAAGACCAGCACGCCCAGAATGCACCTGAACACACCTCCCTGTAAGACCAGCACGGGAAATTGATAACTGAGTCGGTCTTAAACTAGCAAAGACACTTGCAGCGGGCTTTGCGCTGCACGGCGCCGGGTGCGAGATAGGGCCCAAAGTCTGCTCTATTGCAAATCATTTATATTTAAAAAAATAAATAAATTACCAAAAACACTGGCATCAGAAGACAGGAAAAACAGCGGCATTACAAGATGGAAATCTAGACTAGAAAAGATATTTAAAACTTGCTCTGTCCTTCCGTCCATAACACTGACTCACTGCGGAGTTGCCAGTTTGGGTAGTCTCTCCTTTTCTTAACGCCGAAATGTGCTCTTGGATGGTTAGATACATGATTGGCTACTGTAGAAAAGAAATTGGTTATTGTATGTTCATAGCAGACACGCTACTTATGAGGGGACGTACATTTTTGATACTTTGCGGTAAAAGTCCTATCGACTTTGTTCTATCACCGGGGCTCTCATGACAAAAATGGCTTACAATAAAGTGGCCTCAAACTTCAACAAAGACAACCTAGCTGTACACACATTTCAGATAATAGGAGCAGAACAGAAATAAAGTGCAATACCCAATTTATACAGGTGCTCTACAGCGAGTTTGATATGTTTCTGCTTCTAAACTGGCCTCAACATTTCAACAAAGATCCCAGTTGTCGTACAATGTGTGTTTAAAGTCGATATTCATTCCCCAAATGGAGAGGCAGCGATCGGCAGAACAGGCAGCAAAATTGACAGTAGGCTACTCTGATCCAACGGGAATCTCATTTGTCAGATTAACCAATCTGGACTCTAGTCCAGTCACTGTTTCTCAAATGGGGGGGGTAGGTGTACCCAAAGGGGTAGGCTACTTTGGAGGACTGCAGGGGGTGCAATTCCGCCTTTTTCAAAGTTTTTGTCACTTTTTCCGAAGTTTGTCTTCCTTCTTTCTTTTCTTTTTTAAATAGGTTTTATTCAAAAAAAGGAGGTTTTGAATAAACCTCTGCATATGTGCGCCCGCTCTACCAACTGAGCTAACCGGCCACGTTTTCTACGTTTTTGATACTATTTTCCACCTATTCTTGCCTTCCTTCCTTCTTTCTACCCACTTTTTTTTTTTTTAAGTTCATGGCATTCTATATACAGTATAACGGACACGTCACGCATCTGACACGCTCACACCACCACGGCCTCCTGCACACTGCCCACGATTTTCAAATACCTTCTGGAGCCTACTTTGCCGTCAATACTGCCGATGTTGTCTTTGCTGTAATCAAATCAGCATATATTTATGATTATGTTTATGGGAAACATCCATGTGTCCAGACAAGGCTAGCAGCAGCAGCGCCGCTATCATGTTTCTGGTGTGCAAAGACATAGAAAACGCCACGACGCTGACACAACAGAAACGCCACGCTCACGCCACGCCACGTGTGCAGGAGCCCTTAACCCGTGTGTTGTCTTGGGGTCAAAGTTGACCCATTTTGAAAATTTCCATATCAGAAACCTGGGTTTCTTTTTAACTACCTAATTGTAACGCACCCCAAAATAACACGGATGAGGCCGTACAACGCACCTCGCAAGTAGGCCTACAACAAAAGATCGGATCTCTACTTTCACTGGATTTTGGGTGCTTTATTCCACTTTTTTTGGCATTTGAAAAGAAAAACCGAAACGCTTCGAAAAACAGTATCCTCACTGAATGCTGACATATACCCTTCTGGGATTAGCCTTCCTTTAATTAAATTCATAATTTTTGCTTTAACTCAAAGATTGGGTAGCCTATAATGTCCTATAAATTAGGTTTATTGACCATGTATCTCAAAAATAAGTGTAAAACTAGTTGTAATAAGTTTGTATAATCAGTGTCTCTCTGGATCATTATTTTAAGTATGTGTCTGAAAATGTTTTTTTCAATAAAGTTGTGGGGAAAACGCTATTAAAACCCCCGAGTCAGTCTATCAATTCCGTATTATTCAGCCAACTGCCAACAGGTCAATTTACAATCGCAACTTGATTTCTTTATACGTAGGCAGTTCCATTTTTTTTAACCCTAGGCTACTGTAGGGATGCAGTCCCTGTTTATAATAATAATAATAATAATGTAGCCGGCCCTACTTTATGCAGTTTTGATGCTTTTCAATGTGCTCCGCGGCTTGCGCCACCAGGTGGTGCTTTTGAGTTAACCTCGCGAGTTTTGAAGCGGAAGGAGTAGAAGAAGAAGAATGCAGAGAGGAGTGAAACGGTAAGAGGTCCCACTCGGCTGCTGTTTTGGTCTGACAGCCGCTGAATCACACATAGACACCGCATTGGTGCCTTTCTACTCCTCCTCCGCTACATCTCAGAGAGAAATATTGGACTTTTTACTCCACTACATTCATCTGTTACAGCTTTAGTTACTAGTTACTTTAGTTACTCCACTACATTCATCTGTTACAACTTTAGTTACTAGTTACTTTACAAATTAAGATTCCTGCACACAGAACACATGTAGTTTATAAAATCTGATGTTTGATTCTAAAGTAAACTGTGTGTGTGTGTGTGTGTGCATATGTGTGTATGTGTATGTGTGTGTGTGTGTGTGTGTGTGTGTGTGTGTCTGTGTGTATACGTGTGTGTGTGTGTGTGTGTGTTTGTGTGTGTGTGTGTGTGTGTGTGTGTGTGTGTGTTTGGTATGTGTATGTGTGTGTGTGTGTGTGTGTGTGTGTGTGTGTGTGTGTTTGGGTGTGTATATGTGTGTGTGTGTGTGTGTGTGTGTGTGTGTGTGTGTGTGTGTACATGCGTGTGTGTTTGGGTGTGTATATGTGTGTGTGTGTGTGTGTGTGTGTGTGTACATGCGTGTGTGTTTGGGTGTGTATATGTGTGTGTGTGCGTGTGCGTGTGTGTTTGGGTGTGTATATGTGTGTAGAAAAGGCCCCAAGTTATGTTAGTGTTGAAATTATTTAGTACAGTTGACCGTATTGTGTTTTATGTTTCACGTGTACTCTTGTTTATTCATTGCTTGTAACAGGGTAGCCAAATATGGAGGAAATATTTATTCATAATTCAAATTGAAAGTCCAAAGAGAAATTGAAAGTCCAAAGGGAAAACAAAGCGAGATCAAATTAAAAATATTAATATTTTTTAAATTTTCTATTTGGCTTTGGCTGTTGAATTTAATATTTGGCTTTTGAATTTCAATTTATCATTGGCTTTTAATTTTCATTTAATATTTGGCTTTTGAATTTCAATTTAACATTGGATTTTAATTTTCATTTAATATTTGGCTTTTGAATTTCAATTTAACATTGGATTTTAATTTTCATTTGGCTTTTGAATTTCAATTTAACATTGGATTTTAATTTTCATTTAATATTTGGCTTTTGAATTTCCATTTAACATTGCCTTTTGATTTGGACTTGACACATGTCAATGTAAATGAGGAGGCGTGGCCCAAAGGCTGGTGGGAGGGTCTGAAACCAAAGGGGTGCAGAGGCTCCTTATGAGCAGCAGGGGGAGCTTACTGCTGAGGAGCACACTGTTACACATCTGTCTGCAGCTTCACCACTAGGCTGGCTCTGGTTTCACATGATAGAAAATGATGATGGAGGCTAAACACAAACCACATTTCATGCTACAACCGTGAAGTTTTCATGTAGTTACTATAACTGGGCCCGTGTTAGTGAGGACTAGATTAGGACTGGATTTAAAGCTGATTCTGGTTCCCAACTTCGCCCCAGGTGTGTCTGTTTAAAACACGACTCAGACAACTTCTCTCTTTTAATGTTATATTTAATTAAGCAACAGTAGAAACATGGGTGTGGGTAGCTCTGCTTACGTGTGTTTGTGTGTGGTCAGATCTCGAGGACGCACACACACACACACACACACACACACACACACACACACACACACACACACACACACACAATCTCAACCGGATCATCATCGTCCGAACTGCGACCTCTCCTTTTTCTTTCTCTCACTTTTTTCTCCGGGTGGTGCGCGCGGTGTGAGGTGCGTGTCCGCGCTATTCTCCAACATGGAGCCTCCTCACAACTATCACTCCTGATCGACGGCCTTTTGTACAGCCCGTGTAGGCTACTTTTTCAGACTTCCAGCTAACAGCGGTGTCTGTGAACATCACTGGCCGGAGGAAAAGAGAAAGAAATAAACGGAAAGGAACATCTCTCAGCTCTTCATTCATTTATGCTCTGGATATTTGGCCTTAAGTTGTGTTCTGGCCGACACACCTGCATGAACCTAGTGATAACCCCGTAACTAGCACCTAGACTCAGCATCTACCCCTTATCTACACTACAGTGTGTGTGTGTGTGTGTGTGTGTGTGTGTGTGTGTGTGTGTGTGTGTGTGTGTGTGTGTGTGTGTGTGTGTGTGTGTGTGTGTGCGTTTGCATGTCTGTGTGCGTTTGTGTATAAATCTGATGTTTTATTCTAAATGAAACTAGCCAACAATATAATATACTTTAACTCCATTTTCCTGACGATACTTACAGTATTTTACTGAAGTAATATTTTCAAAGCAGGACTTTTACTCGTAACAGAGTATTTTTACAGTGTGGAATTAGTACTTTTACTGAAGTCTGAATACTTCTGCGCTGCACACATGACAAACAGCATGTTCAGCGTCTTACTGATAAAATTATACTGACATAAGTTAGTGTTCATTTAATTTAGTATAAGGGCAATAATGTGCCTTTATGTCGGCTTAAAAGAAGTTGTATTGTTACCTCTTGTATTAAATTCACCCTTTTTCATCTGGGAAATTGTATTCCATGTTGCTTAGTTTTGGCTTTTCGTTCACATGAATATCCAAAAGCAGCACAAAACTCAGCCTTTTTTCTACAATTCTTTATATGGTCAGATTCAGAGAAGAGAAGAGAACTTTTTTTTAAATAAATTCTTTATTGCAAGAAAAGGTGCAAAGTACAGGGCAGCGGTGTAGTCTACGTGATAGGCAGGTATACACAGTAGACCCACTAAGGAAGCTCCAGGATTTCCATATACCCACTTAAAAATGTGCGATGACACACAACAACATACTTTCCATTATAATTTTGAATTGTCATCTCTGTTTTCCTTCTTCACATATAGGCTAAATAAAGGGATTTTCACCCTAAATTGTTGCATAAAAGTGTATCCGAATACAGGAAATGAAGTCGTTAATGCTCAAAACTGCCCTCGGGGAGGACACCCAGACCCCCCCCAGTCCCTGTGCCTTCTTCATATTAGAAAAAAAAATGGACGTAACATAATTCATGAATGATAAATTGATTCTATAGCCTACCGTTCAATTCATTTTTATTTTTTATTTAATCACTGTGTATTTAGGTACCTTTTTCTTAAGTGTATTTATTTTACATCAGTATGTAAGGTTGTAATGCTCACTGAATGGAAATGCCCTATTTATATATTTTTTAAGTACGCCGGATGCGGAATTGTTCAAAAATTGTTTGTATCACATGATAACTGTGAAAATATCCAAATAAAAAAATAATAATAATAAGGTCACCGTAATGAAATTAACCTGCACCTGCAAAAAAAAGAAAGGGGAAAAAAAAGCTCCGTCCCAAGATGGCGGCGGCGTAGACGCCTCTCCCAAGCCAGAAGCGGTATCTACGTGTTTATGAGAGTGTACCGGAGTGTACGCCGAGTGCTGAGTGAGCCATCCTGTTTAACAGACGACCTTCGGCTCCAGCGTCGCCGCTGTGTCAACATTGAGATGAACAACAACCAACAACCAGCGGCGTTTAACGTTAGCTGCTAACGTTACACAACTTTAACGGACGTGTGGTTCTTTTTCTCGCCTGCCTGAGTGAACACGTCAAACAGTGGTGTGTGCGTTTGTGAAGCCGGCTTGCCTCATCTTTTTTTTACTGGAAAATTCGGTCAGGAAAACAAGAAAAACGGTGTCAATTTGTTTGCATTGATAGCAACATACAAGCTAGCAGGACTGTTTCCCGGTGCTCAGCTAATGACGTACGTCGGGCTGTGTTCTCCAGCGGCGGCAGCAGCAGCAGAGACTGACGCCCTAATGGAGACATAAACCCTACCGATGGAAACCCAGAGGAAGAGGTGAGTCTATCTAAAGCCCTATAGAAGAGGCTTATTATTTGGCTCCGTTGTTGCTTTCCTCCCCCTCGCTTAACCCGGCTGGATGTGATCACCATGTGACACCGCCTACGGATGGAGTTCACTTTTACTTTCACCCTGTTCGGCGCAGACAATATCAGCTCGTGCCCTCAAACGGACTCTTTCAGAGTTCCTTCTTTCAATCGCATCAGACTTCAAAAACCTCTTTCATACGTCAGTCTATCCTATTGTTAAACCAGCTACATTAAAGGTCCCATGACATGGTGCTCTTTGGATGCTTTTATATAGACCTTAGTGGTCCCCTAATACTGTATCTGAAGTCTCTTTTATATAGACCTTAGTGGTCCCCTAATACTGTATCTGAAGTCTCTTTTATATAGACCTTAGTGGTCCCCTAATACTGTATCTGAAGTCTCTTTTATATAGACCTTAGTGGTCCCCTAATACTGTATCTGAAGTCTCTTTATATAGACCTTAGTGGTCCCCCCTAATACTGTATCTGAAGTCTCTTTTATATAGACCTTAGTGGTCCCCTAATACTGTATCTGAAGTCTCTTTATATAGACCTTAGTGGTCCCCTAATACTGTATCTGAAGTCTCTTTTATATAGACCTTAGTGGTCCCCTAATACTGTATCTGAAGTCTCTTTTATATAGACCTTAGTGGTCCCCTAATACTGTATCTGAAGTCTCTTTATATAGACCTTAGTGGTCCCCTAATACTTACCATTCTTTGTAAACCCTAGAAATGGTTGTGCGTGAGAATCCCAGTAACTGAGCAGATTGTGAAATACTCAGACCAGCCCGTCTGGCACCAACAACCATGCCATGCTCAAAGTTGCTTAGATCACCTTTCGTTCCCATTTTGACATTAAGTTTGGAGTTCAGGAGATTGTCTAGACCTGGACCACACCCCGAAATGCATTGATTCCCCCCCGCCCCCTTTCTATGTCTGAACTATGACAAAAGAACGTTGAAAAAGGTGACAAATGTTGGAAAAAGCTACAAAAACGCAGGAAAAAAATCGAGATATCGTGCATCCATAATTTGTAAGAAAACCTATAATATTCCAGCCCTACTCATTATGTTTGTGAATGATCTGTCCCTCAGCTCTGGGGATGACGATGGTGGAGAACGAGGCCTGCTCCACACCTGGAGGGGCTACTCCTGCAGTGTCACCCCCGAAAGGCTGCTCCTCCCCGGGCCGGTCCTCCAGGTCGCCCTGGGCACACGGCATGGTGTTCTGCTGGTGGAAGGTAACATTATTGTTCTTTTATTTATATATATATATATATATATATATATATATATATATATATATATATATATATATATATATATATATTTATTTATTTATTTTATTTTTTCCAGTCAGAAATGGGCCTTTTGGGGGGGCGGGGGTCAACTTGATCTTCTGCTTTTTCAACTGTTGTTTGCTAAATTTCTGTTTAAACACAGTCGGAGAGGATTTAAAGTGCTATTTTTTCTTTCAATTCTTATCATTTTGGTGCTGGGGATTTTCCTTTTTTTCCAAAAAGTCCTCTATGCAGGAAAAACCCCTGCTTTATTCCAAATAGACTGTAGAGCAGTGGTTCTCAAACATTTTTTCAATAAATTACCCCATTTGAATTGTGTTTTTAAGCCAAGTAGCCCCTGACCAGCGATAGATTTATCAAAACAGCAGCCATGTGACTGAAAAACATTTAAATGCTGATGAAAAAAGGCAACAAAAACTTTTTTTAAAAGTCGGTAGAAAGAAGGAAGTAAGGCAAGAATAGGTGGACAATAGTATCAAAAACTTAGAAAGCGTAGCCGGTTAGCTCAGTTGGTAGAGCGGGTGCACATATTGCAGAGGTTTATTCCTCGACGCAGAAGGTCCAGGGTTCGCCCCCCCCCCTCTCTCTCCCCTTTCATATCTCAGCTTTCCTATCCATTAAAGGTAGAAATGCCCAAAAATAATCTTAACTCAGTGTCTTAACCCTTTTTAAAGAGCGTGTTACTGTTGAGTGTGGGAGGAGACATAATCAGTACATAGTCAATTGGATCTTTTTGACATTTATTTAGCTAAAATCTATAATAAGTGCTGGTTACACTTGCATGAATGCAAAGAGTGGCTTCTTTTTCTTTATTTCTTTATTATTATTTGTATGTTAAATCATATGCTAAATAGTTTATTGTTTAATCAAAGCATGTCTGCATTGACTAGGTTGAAGGTTATTGCTACTGTATAATATCCCTCTAACTACCACTAACTAACTAACTAACATTTTGATTGGAAAACCACTGCCACGTTCTTCTTTGGTTATTGTGCTCTTGTCGCCTCCAATTCAGGCGGGCAGGTGTACAGTTTTGGGGAGTTGCCATGGAAGCAGAGTCAAGCACCCGAGCCGGCCAAGCCCACCCTGGAGAGCGCGCTCAGTGGGCAGCGCGTGATCGCCGTCGCGGCCGGGAGCTTCCACAGCGGCGCGGTGACGGAGGATGGCGGCGTCCACATGTGGGGCGACAACGGCTCGGGCCAGTGCGGCCTGTCGGGCCTCAGCGCCGTCCCCAACCCGACTCCGGTCGCCCTGCTGGACTCTGGCGACGCCAGCCCGCCGCAGACGGCCCCGGTGCTTGAGCTGGCCTGCGGGGCGCAGCACACCCTGGCGCTGTCCGCCCAGCGGGAGGTGTGGGCGTGGGGCAGCGGCGGCCAGCTGGGCCTCGGCGCCGCCGCCTTCCCCGTCTGGAAGCCGCAGAAGGTCGAGCACTTGGCGGGCAGGCACGTGCTCCAGGTGGCGTGCGGGGCGTCCCACAGCCTGGCCCTGGTGCGCTGCCTGAGCCCGCAGGACGTCCACCGCCCCCTGGTGGACAAATGCCGACAGTGCAACCAGCTGCTGTTCACCATGACGGACAAAGAGGACCACGTCATCATCTCCGACGGCCACTACTGCCCGCTCGGCGCCGAGCCGGCCAAGGGCGGGCACGGGCTGGAAGCGCCCGCTCCGTCGACGCAAGCCCTCAAAACATCGCCGTCCGAGCCGCTCCTCTCCTTCCACGCCGCCGCCTCCTCAAACTCCCCGGCGCCCGCGGGAGGCGCCGACCCCACTCAGGACTCTGAGAACCAGGCGTCGGCCGCGTCTGACGGTGCGCCGCCGGCCTCGGACTCGGACCCCTCAGCTCTGTCCGGAGGCGGAGGTGTTTCCGGGGTCAAGGGTTCACCCTATCCGGATGAGCAGGCCGTCAAAGACTATCTGAAGAGGCTGTCAGAGAACACGCAGGCGGATCAGACAGCAAAGACGACTCTGCTGGTGAGGTGGACTCTATCACAGTTATGAGACTCATCGGGCCCTATCTCGTACACGGCGCGGCGCACAGCCTGACGCAAGTGTCTTTGCTAGTCTAAGACCGACCCAGTTGTCAGTTTCCCGTCCAGCGCCCGCGTCGTTTAAATAGCAAACGCACCTGAGCCCATCTGTGTGCCCATGGGCGTGCTGGTCTTACAGGGAGGTGTGTTCAGGTGCATTCTGGGCGTGCTGGTCTTACAGGGAGGTGTGTTCAGGTGCATTCTGGGCGTGCTGGTCTTACAGGGAGGTGTGTTCAGGTGCATTCTGGGCGTGCTGGTCTTACAGGGAGGTGTGTTCAGGTGCTTTCTGGGCTTATTGCTATCTTGAGGCAGCGGGAAGTGATCACGCCAACAAAAACCTGGTCTAAAGTCACTAAAGCATCTTTCATTGTTATTTTAACAGAGCATTAGTAAAATGCTCCTAGGCTCGTGCACAGCGCGCGCACGCTATGCTTGTCGCACACACACAGGGACACACAGCAGCACACACACATGCAGAAGATTACAAATAAAAATATTAAGGTGCAAACCCTCCATCATAATAGCAATGGGCCAAGATCCAAACACGCCTGGCTTTTAAAGGGAATGGGAGATGATCTCTGATTGGTTGATAGCATGTTACGCCCAAAACACACCTGTGAATTAATGAAGACACTAAGTACAACCCTTTAGAACCAGGCGCCCGGCGCACGGTCCCTTTTTTCCGCTGTCAAACTAGCAAAAGTGGATTTGGACACGCCTTGAATGCACCGTTAAAAGATCGTTAAAAGAGGGCCCTCAGCTTAAGTGATGTGTTATTAATGGTCCAGCAAAGGGGAAATTAGTCCGTTATTACTAGGGGTGTGAACCTTCACGGGTCTCACGATGTGATTACGATTATGCCGTCAGATATATATATGAACTCCCTCTTTTTATCGTATCTGCTCTTAAAAAAAGACCCTCCCTGAACGTAGCGGCGTCTGAACTCAGCAGGCAACAGACAAAAAGGCAACAACAACAAAAAGCAGCGAGCGGAAAAATCTAAGCGCGTCAGCATCCGTAGGCAATAATCAATCATGGTCTGTCACTGCATTGATCCAGATTCGTCCAGGTCCGCATCCTAATGCATCGCTGCAGTGATAAATCTCAAACCCCTAGTTGTTCCACACATTACACAGAGGCCCCAAATACAAACATCATGAACATGTGATTGTGATACTGCCAGAAGGACCTGGAGCACTGGCATCTGGTTTGATTTATATGTATTTTTTACTACAACATGATCATCTGTACGGTGTTTGCGACAAAGAATTTCCCCTCGGGGACGCTAAAGTCTAAAGTCTGTTCATGCTGCTTTATTTGCCTTCCCCCAGACGTCCGAAGGAAGGCTGACCACCGGCTCCACGCTCAACAGCTTAGTGGCGTCGTGCGCCTCCGCCGTGGGCGAGCGGGTCGCCTCCACCTACGAGGCCTTGTCCCTCAAAAGGATGATGAACTTCTACCTGCCCTCGGGAGCGGCGAGGGCAGACGGGCCAGCGGCAGTGGCGGTGGCGGCGGGGCTCGCGGGCATCGCCGGCGATAACACCGCCGAGCGCGTGCGCCAAGAGGACCCCACGCAGGCCAAGAAGAGCTCCAGCACGGGGGACATCCGCGAGGAGGAGGCCGAGGGTCTGCGGCGGCGCCTCTCGCTACCAGGACTCCTCTCTCAGGGTAGATACGCTGTTCACCTCTTATCCTCCTCCTATACCCTGCTGCGTAAGTACTTCTTGCGCATGTGCAGGTTGATGTATGTGTGTGTGTGTGTGTGTGTGTGTGTGTGTGTGTGTGTGTGTGTGTGTGTGTGTGTGTGTGTGTGTTTGTCTTTGCTTCAGGCTTTCTCATCCAGCTGTGTGTCGCACCTTGTGCACTGTTGGATCTTTTATATTCTGTGTACGTCATCTCTTATTCTCGCATCGCCAGACCTCCTTCCACAGCGCTGCGGAAGATTGTCTGGCTAGTCGTCCGCACAGCACTCCTGGATGGGGGAGGGGGAGGAAACGTGCTCTGGTTTATCGGCATTTCTTTAAACCAATCACAATCATCTCGGGCGGTGCTAAGTGCTGGACGGAGCCATGCTGCCTCTGCTAAAAAGTCTCAGGAAGGAACTTGTTTTGGTGGAACGTGTGTACGTTCAAAAGTCGTTTTAGTCGTGCAACAGAAAACTCAGATTGGGTTGGGATTGTCGTTTTGGTGTATGGTCGTTGGAATTATCTATTATAGCGTCACACCCCCCCTCCCTCATTTCTAGTGTCTAGTGTCATTTCTAGAGCCACCCCAAAGACCTCTCATAAAACCATCCAGTTTGATTGGTGACTCAAACCTTTGACTCTCCTTTCTTTATCTCTGTCCTTTAGGGCACCAGATGGCTCCCTACAGGGGGCCATAAAGGTGTGTGTGTCTGTGTGTCTCTGTGTGTCTCTGTGTGTGCATGCTTTGTGTTTATTTCATGCACACTGAAGGGTGGAAATTAGCTGTTGTGCCGGTCCTTTAGTTTCCAGCCAAGGGAAAGTGAATCTATTAGCAAGAACCCTTTTTTCTTTTTTATGCAATAGCCAATGATACAATCTGGATTCACATCACATGATCCTGGTCGCTTTTTTGGAATTCACCATCCAAATGTGGTTGTGGTAATCAGTGGTTTTCAAATCCCTATTTTTCAGACATGTCTGTCTTCAGAAGCAGAAACCAGTTCAACCCTATCCTGCAATGTGTAATCATCCACCAGTGTGTGTTCTGTCGGCTTACCTGCACTTCCTCTTCAACCAGTGTTTGTCTGCTGTACGGCAGCATGTGTTTGACGTGACCGAACTGTAGTTTCTGTTTTGATAACACACATTGATTTCTTCTGCTGGACTTTGCACCTGAGATCCATTCAGGGTAAAGATACTTCCACTTATCACTTTGGCTCAGGGTTGCTTATGCGACTTTAGTACCGGTTGCTAAACGCTACTTTTTGCGATGCCAGTTTTTCAACGTTTTTGTCGCCCTTTTTTTCAGACATTTGTGGCCAAAAGGTGTATTAGTCTTTTTTTTTTTTGGCAATATTTTCGTCGCTCTTCGTAAAATCCATGCTACATGTCCAACAAAGTTACGCCCTTATCGATACTCAATACTTATGGGCCAATTTGGTCGGTGCCTAAAAAGTGTCAAATTCGTTACCCTGCCCCATTCGCTTTTAGTAACAGCTGATGTCATGCAGCCTGGAGCCAATTAAATATCTTGCAAAAGACATTTAGGGCCAGTGTTGGGGTAGTTACTCAAAAGGGTAATAGATTACACAACAAGTTACTTTAGCCCTCCTGTTGTCCTCGGGTAATTTGACCCGTTAACAAAAACTTTCTTCATCAGAACTATGACAAAAGACCGTTGAAAAAAGTGACAAATGTCGGAAAAAGCAAAAACACTGATAAAAGTGACCAAAAAAATCTGAAAAAGTGACAAGTAAAAACATCACCCAAGGTGACAAAAAATTGTTAAATAAAGTGACAAAAAAATGACATCCAAAATACATTGGAAAAAGCAAAAAATTGACAAAAGCATTATTAAAAAATTTGAATAAAAACATGGAGAAAAGTGGACCAAATGGATATGCCAAGGTTTCTCAGCGAACTATCACAATAACTCCTCCTTTTCTACTTTTTGGGGCTTCACACATTCCAATCTATCTATTTCAGTGGAACAGTTACTCCTTTTATGTCCGATGCTCCTAATAGATTCGCACATTCCAGGCTCCAAGATATGAAATCCATTTGAAACATGTATGCTGAAATATCCAACCTATCAGTCATTCTATCCACATTACTGATAGGCTGGGTAAACCCTGACCAACTTCCACTCTCATTTACAGCTGAGAAGGGTCTGGTGTCAACCAGGCTACATTACTGATGATTATTTATCAAAAATCTCATTATGTCAATATTTTGTGAAAGCACCAATAGTCAACTCTACAATATCGTCTCGATATCGATGTATTTGGTCCAAAAAAAAATCCTGATATCTGATTTTCTCCATATCGCCCAGCTCTAAGTAACGGTAATGTGATTACTGAGTTATCTAGAGTAATGCTTTACATAGCTGCGTTACGTAAAAATGTAATCTGATTACAGTAATGCGTTTCTTTGTTATTTTGTAACGCGTTACCACTAACACTATTCAGGACACTGTTTTTGTTTGTTTGTCCGTGCACCCACAGTGTCCCCGCGGCTGCTGAGGAAAGCCGGTCGTCCGAGGATGCGTGCAGTCGCCCTCACCCCATTGGGAGGGGCGGTCCCCGGGGCCCACGAGGTGTTTCCCACCCTGCAGACGGAGGTGTGGAGCTGGGGCCACGGCGAGCAAGGACAGCTGGGACACGGAGACAGTCTGGCCAGGTTGGAGACAGTCTCTTGTTACTACGTCATACACAGAGGTGGAAAGACTCCAAATATATTTGACTTAACCCTCTGAGGTCCAAACACAAGTTGTTACACTTTACAAAAATTGGATTATGTCGGCAGGATCATTTAAAAGGCAACCGCGACTACATTGTGCGTCTGCCCTATTTCTGATACCGTGGCGGCAGAAATTTTGCCATGTCGGGCCGCCACTACAAAATCAACATAGAGGAAGCACTGCCATAATTATACATTATATTTTTTAATGCCTACGGACTGTGTAGGAGAAAACATTTTGTACTTGCCCTTTAGGAGGGAAGCACAATCTCTTTAAGACGAGCAGAAAAGCATTATGTGTACGTACAAAGAGACCCAAACTTGCTTGTATTGATGGTGGTTATTTCTTCTATTAAACGTTGCAAAATGAAGATGGACGTGATCCTGGCAGTTCGTTCTGAGGGTGCAACATACTCACAGGTTTCTGACAGTACTCTTATGTGTCTGTTTGCAGATTACAGCCGCTGTGCATCAAGAGTCTGAACAATAAGGAGGTGGTGCGGGTGGCAGCCGGTGCTCATCATTCCCTCGCTCTGACTGCTCAGTCTCAGGTGAGTCAGCGGCTTCTTTTACCTGGCACCTTAAAGGGTAACATCTGTTTTTTTTTCTCAACCTGGACCCTATTTTCCTATGTTTACGTGTGTGAGTGACCGATAGGAACAACACTCTTTGAAACTGGTCCAGTATTGAGCGAGACCGCTTTGGCTCGCAGCAACTTACCGGGCTGCAATGCAACCCTATGGGGCAAATGTGCATCGTCAGTTCTGTCCACTAAAAGTGCTGTTTTTGCCACTGACAGGCTCAGGTTGTTATTCTTAGTGTCTGACAACATTATGGAATGGATCCCTACAGAGTTTAAAGAGTAAAATCCTCTTTGTTTATGCAGAAACAGCTCAGACATCACTGTCCCTAAACTCACCAGACTCCATTTAAATAATCAATACTTTTAACGTGTATAGAGCCAACATATTTTCACGTGTAACTGTGTAAACTATGTGTTTATTTCAACCAAAACTTGAGTTGTGATGGTTGGAAAAGTGGAAAGACGACCCAAAACAGCTTTTCATAGTTTTATTTTGTTTCTGTCGACTTTGAATGAAGTGTATTTTACGATGCTAAAATTCCTGTTTATTTACATGGAGTCTGGTGGGTTTAGCGAACGCAATTTTGCGGATGTATTTATGTTTAAAAAAGGGATCTTACGCTTTAACAGAAAGGTCAACCTCCTTAGAAATCCTTTCCATAATGTTTTCAGACACTTAGAATATTAATCTGAGTCTGTCAGCGGCAAAAACAAGCACTTATGTGGACGTAAATTGAAGATGCGCAATTGCCCAATTAACTTACATTGCAGCTTGTTTCGCTGACTGCAGACAGCAGCGATCTTGCGTAATACTGGACCAATGTCAAAGATTGTTGTTCCCATCAGTCTCTTAGACACAAAAACACGGGAAAGTTGAAAAAAAACAACAACAAATTTACCCTTTAACATTAGACATGACCCCTGCAGAAAAAAAAAACAGTTGTTGTCAACCTGTTTTTCTTTTCTATCCATGTGTATTTGGCCAAATCTTCCAGATGTTTTCATGGGGAAGTAACAGCTCTGGTCAGCTTGGACACATGGAGTCACCCAGCACTGTCCCCCGCCTCGCAAAGGTGAGGAAACCACTTCCTACACACACACACACACACACACACACACACACACACACACACACACACACACACACACACACACACACACACACACACACACACATACACACACAGATACAGAAAGCCTTTAAGGATCAGTTCATGTTCCTCTCTGCTCTGCCACTCCCAGCTGTCAGAGGGGATCCGGGTCTGGGACATAAGCGCTGGAGATAGACACACTCTCCTGCTTGCTGATGGAGACTGCTTCCTTCCGATCATTTACTACAGCGGACAACAGGTGAAAGAGGGGGTGGACGAGAGCCCCGGTCAACAGGAAGAAGGGAAGGAAGAGGAGGAGCGAGTAGGGGGCTACACCCAGCAGCCTGTACTACTGCCCTTCTGCATGGACGTAAGCACAAAGTCCTTTTTTATTTATTTATTTTTTGCATTTTCTTACTCTTTCTCTAAGTGCTATGGGCCTTATCTTGCACCCAGCGCAGCGCAAAGCTCAACGCAAGTGTCTTTGCTAGTTTTAGTCCGACGCAGTTGTCAGTTTCCCGTCCAAACGCACCTGGCTTTTAAAGGGAATGGGAGATGACGCCCGGCGGCCGCACAGTGGATTTGGACACGCCCTAAACGTACCTGCGCCAGGCGCTTCACGCCATGTGCTCAGATTGTTAAAATAGGGCCGTGTGTGTGTGTGTGTGTGTGTGTGTGTGTGTGTGTGTGTGTTTTTTTTTTTTTAAATCACGTTGTCTCCCGTTGTCTTCCAGCTCGGTTATGTGAGCAACGTGGTTGCTGGCGGCCAGCGGTGCGTGGCGCTCTCGGACAGGAACGTGATGGGCTTCATTGCCAGCCTCCACGAGCTGGCCTCAGCCGAGAGGAAGTTCTACTGCAAGCTGTGTACCATCAAGACACAGATAATACGCCCCCTGCTGGAGCTGGGTACGTTTGAACTTCTCTGAGTCTGAATTTTTTTTTATTGTATCTTTAAGGGCCGAGCTGCGAAGTCCAGTTCCAGTTTAGGAAAGTCTCGTTTTTGAGTCAAAATTACAGGCATCTATATGTTGTCTAGACCAGTGTTTCTCAAAAGTTTTTGTTGCTGTTTTTGAAGTTTGTCACTTTTAAAAAAAGTTTGTCACTATTTTCGACCTGTTCTTGCCTTCCTTCCTTTTTTCTACGGTCTTCTTTTTTTTCTCCAAGTTTGTCAAAGTTTTTGTCGCTTATTTAAAAATAAAACGTTCTTGCTTTTTATGAAGTTTTAGTCGCTGTTTTCTAAGTTTTTGATATTATTTTCCATCTATTCTTAATTACTTCCTTCTTTCTACCGACTTTTAAAGTTTTTTTTGAAAGTTTTTGTTGCTTTTTTCATCAGCATTTAAATGTTTTTCAGTTACATGACTTTTGGCTGAAAAACACAATTCAAATGGGGTACATTATTGAAAAAAGTTTGAGAACAGTAGGCCTGTTCCTTGGTCATAATCGACGTGACGAACAGGAATTTTTGGCGCTACTGCTGACAGAACCCCTCGTGTATTTGCAATATTTGTCCTCCATCTACTGCTTTTTCCAATTCCTCCTCATAATACGCGGCCTGGCCGTGGCTGCAGGGCAGCCATTGTTTGTTTTTGCTTTGGCTGAATTTTTTTTTGTCTGTTTGTGTGCCGTCCCCTTTTATCAGAGTCTCTGAGTTCGGCCCTCAGCCCGGCGGCCATCGGGCTCCTGCAGACCCTCGCGGGCCGATTCAGCCTCTTGTGTTACCTAACCGGGCAGCACGCCGCCAGCCTCACCGCAAACCTGCGTCGCGTCCGTGACGTCAAAAGCCTGCTCATCCTGGACCACGCCAGCATCTTCCTAGACTCCTACGACGAGTACGTGGTGGCCCGTCGCCATCATTTCAGTATTTGTCGGTCCTAAAACAATACGTTGAATCGATTAAAAACAGATTTCTGCCACTTTATGCACTTCCACGTCTCTCTCTCTCCAAAGGTACTGCAGCGCTGTGGGCAACTTCCAGGTGATGGGAGGTTTCCAGACCCTGACCAAACCCTCACTGTGAGCACACACACACACACACACACACACACACACACACACACACACACACACACACACACACACACACACTCTAAACTTAGAAAGACTAAAGTCTGACACCCACTCACATCTAAAGACAATCTGTCATGATGTCAGTTTTGAGTCCCTGGTTATAAGGATCTTACTACCAGGACTTAAAACGTATGGTAACGTTAAACACATTTGATTTTGTTGGTACTTCAAGACAGGAAAAAGACTGCCTGAGTTTCATGAACACCTAACACCAAACAATTGAGATGACAGGAGAGCGCCCCAATTCTAGCAAGAGTCTACGTAACACACACACACACACACACACACACACACTTTTATCCTAAAAACACTGCTTTGATAAGGTGCTGTGACACAACATTACAGTGATGTTGCAAACAGCCAAAAACCCAACCGATTGGTGGGACACATAAGATTTCACATGGCTCTAACTGCTGGAGAACAGAACTAACTAGTGCTGATTTGTCTTTGAAGAGATTTCTTTGGGAAGAGTCCCGAGCTGCTGAAAAGGCTGTCCGAGTGCAGCGAGGAGAACCCCACCATGGCCGACCTCCTGGTGGCGCTCTTCTTCCTCCCAACGCGCCACCTTCACGAATACGGCCGGCTGCTGCTCAAACTGGCCACCTGCTTTGAAGTGGTGAGTGAAACACACACAATGGCAGTGGGAAATTTGTAGTTTATTAAGTATTTTATCTTAAGTGTTGTATTGCTATTCCTTATGGCTTCTCTTAGTGTAACCAGTTGAGCACTGCCTCCCTTTTCCATACCAAATGATAAGGAAACTGGGGACTAGTAAAATAAAGTGTTTTTTAATAAGGTTTTTTTTCTTCACTTATTTGGTCGGGCAAGTGAAAAAAAAAATTTAAGGGCCCCTATACAAATAAAAAATGTCAAAAGCGTAACATGCAATAAATGAAAAAAGGTTAAATAGAAAGAAAATAATGACAAACTCGGGAAAAAAAAAAACTAAAATTTTCAAAAGCGTAGAAAGGATGCCTAAAAAAATGCATAAAAAAGTTATATTTATATTTACTTGCCCGATGTGGCATTTTAGTTGCTCCCAGGCCGTCGGGCAACCCTTATTGTTGAACCTTGTAAAGTCTCACCCAATATATGTTTAGCAATACTGAATTTAAAGCACTGACAGATTTGTTAAAGTGGCCAACACAAAAAAAATCACCTTGTGTTTCGCCAGTTAAATGCTTTTATTGTGAAGCCGCAGCCACAGGAAATGATCGGTTTGCATTAGCAGTCACTAAATACAGCAGGAAACGTTGCCTCAGACAACCAGTTTGTAATACTGCAAATATTTAAGTATTCCAATATTTCATTCGGGGATAGATAGTGACATGCATTTAATTTATTTATTTAAATGAGAGTTTTGAGATTATTACTTTAAAAGGCCTTCAAAATGTTTAGTTTTCAAGTTAAAAAAATGAGTGTATTTCAAATGTCAAAAATCTACAGACTCTTATTTTGAAAATCCCAATGCATTGTGTGTGTGTGTGTGTGTGTGTGTGTGTGTGTGTGTGTGTGTGTGTGTGTGTGTGTGTGTGTGTGTGTGTGTGTGTGTGTGTGTGTGTGTGTGTGTGTGTGTGTGTGTGTGTGTGTGTGTGTGTTAGTGCTCCGATGAATACCAGATGCTGCAGGACAGCTGCTCTAAGTTCGAAGCCTTGGCCCTCCAGCTGAAGAGAAAAAGGAAGGATGCTGACTACACCTTTCATTTCTGGAAGAGCTTCCCTGGCAAAATGACGGTATTAACTTGCTGTGTGTGGGACTGTATGTCTGTGTGTCTGTGTGGGTGGGTGGGTGTGTGTCAATGTGTGTTGGTCTGTCTGTGTGTGTGTTTGCTCGTTTTCTTTACCAGCACTTATTGAGTCCTCGAGGTGTCACATGATGTCACGTTATGGCTGAATGGCGTCCCTTGTGTGTTTGTCAGGACTCTCTGCGGAAGCCTCACCGCCGGCTGATCTGCGAGAGCAGCAACAAAGCTCTGACGCTGCAGAACGCCGGGAGGTTCTCCATCAACTGGTTCATCGTGTTCAACGACGCCTTGGTCCACGCACAGGTCAGCTTCACACACACACACACACACGCACACACACACTTTTCATTAGGTCCTTTAACGTTTGTAACTTGGCGTGTGTGTTTCAAGCGTTTGTGTGTGCTTGCCTCCATGCTGTCAGGGCGTGGCGCCTTGTAAAAATCTCGTAAGTATGCAGCCAAAAGCAAATGTCAGCACAGTGACCTGTTCCCTGTCCCTACTCCCGCCTTTTGTCCTGTGTGTGTGTGTTTGTGTTTGAGTGTGAGAAGGAGTGAGAGACGGGCTTAGGGCTCTGTGTCATAGGATTCAGCCCCTAAACACATCAGAAATACCCCCCCTAAAAACCTGGTGGAGTCATATGTGGGGTTTAATGGGGCACCAAAATATCAGCGTGGTTGTGTTAGTGATGCACAAATGCTAATATAATACAGATATCTTATCCTGTGTACTTGCGACAATAAGAAACATATTTGTTGTCCTGGGAGATCGTAGAGATTTCTCAGCATTACGTCTTAGTATTTTTGTTGTCAAGTAATGTAATTATTTTATTTAGAATATACATTTTAATGTTTGTTACAATGTCGTTTTGTATAACACACACCAAAAAATGTAGGGCTGTAAAAAATGAACGCGTTAATAACGAGTTAACACAAACTCCTTTTATTGCCACAAATAGTTATTAACGCGCGGACGTTCTGTGATTTTGCTCCGTAGTCTTGGAAATCAGGAAGACACACAAGATATGGTACCTAAAAAAATAAATTACATTTTTAAACTTGCTCGGAAAACCCTTATGGGCCATATTGTCGGTGCGTAATGACTTGAATGTGTCCAGTGATGCCCAGCCCTATCCCGCCCTCCGCCCTCTCTGCCTGCTGCATGGAAGGATGAACCGACTGGAACCAAGGCTAAATGGGTTTCAATGCATTTTATGCGTTTTATTCCCATCCATACATTGCTGTTCTCCATCTTGCTACATTGCAACTAGGGACTGAACGATTTTTGGGGGCGGGGGAAATTTTTCTGCCAGATATTACGATTCAATTTGCCAGCCGTCCGTCCATCCATTCATCCAGCTCTAGCAGGGGACTCCAAACTCCCTTTCCCGAGCCACATTAGCCAGCTCTGACTGGTGGATCCCCAGGCGTTCCCAGGCCAGGGGGGGGGGACATATAGGGACCTATTTTAACGATATAAGCGCACAGCGTGAAGGACAAGCTCAAAAGGATTCGTACACGCCCTAAACGCACCGTGCGACAGGCACCTGGTTCTTAAGGGTTGTACTTAGTGTCTTCATTAATCATAGGTGTGTTTTGGGCGTAACATGTAATAAACCAATCAGAGATCATCTCCCATTCCCTTTAAAAGCCAGGCGCATTTGGACCTTGGAGTGTTGCTGTTATGATTTGCTGAGCAGGAAGGAGAGATTTTCAGGAGAAGAAACTGATCTGCTCGTGCGTGAAGTGAAAGCGCGCGAGCAGATCATATCCTCATACTATTTCACATTGTAATATTTTTATTTGTAATCTTCTGCATGTGTGTGTGTGCTGCTGTGCGTCCCTGTGTGTGTAACAAGCATAGTGTGCACGCGCGGTGCACGAGCCTAGGAGTATTTTACTAATGCTCTGTTAAAATAACAATGAAAATGCTGCATTATTGACTTTAGACCAGGTTATTGTTGGTCAATGGCGCGATCGCTTCCCGCTGCCTCAAGATAGCAACACGCCCAGAATGCACCTGAACACACCTCCCTGTAAGACCAGCACGCCCATGGGCCACAGATGGGCATAAGGTGCATTTGCTGTTTAAATGACGTGAGCACTGGACGGGAAACTGAGAACTGCATCGGTCTTAAACTAGCAAACACACTTGTGTCAGGCTTTATACTGTGTTGGGTGCAAGAAAGGGCCCATAGTCTCTCCATCTATACCTGGGTCTAGGAAGTCGCTTTGGATAAAAGCGTCCGCTAAATGACATGTAATGTACCACACACGCAAAATTGGCTACAACACAGGCAACTTTATGCAAATGAGGAGGGGCCCGGCTCGGCTCGACGGCTCTCAACAGCTGACGAAAATCTTTTAAACTGACCGTTGTCGATCTGAAGTAAAGACAGGTTTCAGCAACCGCACGGACTGTTTCCCGCCTAAAATGTTTTCAGAAACACGTTTCGGTGAACTAATTTTCGTATTCCAAAAACGAGCTGCCATAGAGCTCAACAGTGACCGCCCACTTTTTTTTAACGCCTCTGGTTTCCGGAAGCGTTTTTCCCCCATTCACTTGTCTCATTGACGTTTCAGAAATTGCTGATATAAAGAGTTTTAAGCCTGGAACCGAGCCAACCAGCTACGAGATGAATTGTGATTCGGCACCGTTTTCGGTAAACGTTTCCATGGTAACAGTGAGTTGGACCCATCAGCTTCTACAGGAACAGAAACTTTTGTTACACAACCTCGTAGCTCGTGGTCAGTCTACATTGGATGGTTTAGACATTATATGTGATAATCAAAATCCTTAAGGAGAAAATCAATGGGATTTTTACTCCTGGAACCACACTGTTGAGCTCTTTTATGGTAGGTTTTGAAATCTGGGGGGGGGTAGACAGACCTATGTGACGCGTTCATCCAATCAGCTGCAGCCATTGCGGTTGTAGGAGAGCGTAGATTGTTTGTTTTTTTTTGCTTGTCGTCGGTCAGTGAAGTAGTCTCGCATTGCCGGATCCTTCCTCAACTGCTCTGCGGAGGAGGAAGGTCTGGCGAGTCCACACAGCATTCCTGGACGGGAGAAAAACATGCTCTGCTTTATTGGCATTTCTTTAAACCAATCGCAATCGTCTAGGGCGGGGCGCAAAGCTCCGGCAAGGTAACGGCACCGCTGCAAAAGAGCCTCAGGAGGGAACTTGTTTTGGTGGAACATGTTCAATGTTCAATGGTAGTTTTAGTCATGGAACAGAAAACTCAGATTGGACAGATAGTCTAGCTAGCTGTCTGGATTTACCCTGCAGAGATCTGAGGAGCAGTTAACCATAGTCCTCACAAATCAGCCGGAGGTTAGAACGCCAACACAAAGCAAGAAAAAAAGAAAGAAAGAAAGAAAGAAGGTAATGGACATCGGCGAAAAGACATGCATTTGGCGGGCATATCCCATCATGTACCATGGGGGGGGGATCCCATCCGTGGAAACCGCGCGTATATGGACCCGTACCGTAACTGGCAGCAGTAGACTGCGATCGTCCTGGGTGTCTTGTGATGTGAATGTGTGCGACCGTAAGACTGATAAGCAGGGTGTCGGTGACAAAGAGCATGCATGCTTACTTCCTCTTTTAAAAACATGTTAAAAACACACGTTGTCTTGCATGACTGACCCCCCCCCCCCTCCTCCCCCCCGGCATCCCACCGTCTAAGCTTAAACCAAATGCATCATTGTAAGTGTCTGCCTGAAAAGTTCAGTGGTAACAATGTTTTTAAGCCTAAAGTAGGGTAGTTATTGAATTTCACTCAACTAGTAATTATGACTAAAGTTAATTCTCCAATCAAAGAACGTTCGGAATGAACCAAAATTGTCAAAATAAATAACGTGATTGATTCCGTGCAAACGCTCGTCACAAGTCAAATAAATGATAAGTTCACTACTTTCATTGAATTTGGGTGATTTAGTCAATTTTATATAATTTGATGAAAACAAGATTAAAAAAAAAAACGTTGAAAAAAGTGACAAAAATGTCAAAGTGACAAAAATGTGAAAGTGACAAAAGGTAAAAAAAAAAAAAAAAAGTGACAAAAATGTCAAAAGTACACAAACGCATCGGGGAAAGCGGCAAAAGTGTCAAAAAAGTTGAAAAAAAAGTTTTTATTTAAAATTTTGTTTAATTTTAATATCGTTCTCAAGATATTCAACAACGTTATTGCATATTTGTCATAATTTTTCACTCCTAAATTATGAGGAACTTGTCTGTAGCGAAGGATGTAGATCACCTCCTGTTTTTGTATATACACATGCAATGGGAGTATTCTGGGCTTTATAATTGACACCCGGGCCCCTGGTTAGCTCACCTGGTAGAGCACGTGCCCATATATAGAGGTTTAATCCTCGATATCCTCCTCCCTTTGCTGCATGTCCCCCCCCAAATGGCTACAAATGCCCAAAAATGCTCTTTAAATTGACACCCACCAACCT
>NC_041354.1:16531091-16571091 GCF_004354835.1 Perca flavescens
AATAACCTGATTGACGATGTTTGTCACTTTCTTTTTTCAATTTCTTTCTACGTTTTTTTTTAAAGACATTTTTGTCGATTTTTATCTCTGTGTGTATTCAATCTCACTAACAATGTATTGATCAATAGAAAATGTATTGATCAATAGAAAAGATTACACTTCAACATACTCAATACCACAAGATACGGGCTGGGTCCGGATTGACTTGCCGTTTGGTCCAGGTGCTGTTTGTCCCGACGCACGGCAGGGAGTGCTGGAGGGGTTGTCCACATAGAGTGTAAAAAAGTACAGCTGAGCTAGTCCTCGGGTGTTTGGGGTTGGGCGATTGGGGAAAAAAAAATCCCCAAATTTCTTTTGAGACATTGCTAAGTAGCGCTGATCAGTAGAAACTCATTCATCGTTGTGTATGGCTGTGAGTGTGCGTGCGTGCTATGCGTAGGCTGAATCGCAATCGCGTCAAGACAAATCGGATTGGCCAATACACACTGAAGATAAATTTAAATAATTTTGCTAAAATTATCCCTCTCTTCATCCCACACCCCAAACGTGACGTACAAAATGTGGTGGAACAGAAACAACAACCAGAGATATTTATAAGCTATAATTTTATTGTCATCGCAGTTTTGAAGCTTCACCACCAGGGGTTGCTGCAGTACTTGCAGCACCCCCCCTTCCCACACCTATTTGTTTGTCTGTTTTTCTGTCCAGAGGGGAGAAGTACATGGGCATGTGGCAGGATCACCTGCGGCAGGGCACCGGGGTGGTCGTCACTCAGTTTGGCCTGTACTATGAAGGAGCCTTCAAAGATAACAAGATGATGGTAAGCACTTTCTCTCTCTTTTTGATTTATGTCACATGTTGTGTGCACGTGATGAAAAGTTTAAGAAGCCAATACCAAGGCAGGGTTTTGTTTCTAAAGTACTTCATACAAAAAAACTTCTTGCACTCCGCAAAAGTCTTACAGACCGCTGTGTCAGATCACAACCTGGGACTGTCAAAGAGCCAAAACATCCTGCACACTTTGGACCACTTGTCAGGGATTTTCCTGCATAGGCGCCCCCCATAGGTATGCCCCCATAGGCATAATTTACAGGGGGAATCGAGGGGTTTCAACTCCCCCTATAATCAAAACTGGCCAGTACAAACCCCCCGATAAATAAACCTGTTATGATTTCCTTTACATAAATACAGACCTTTGCACCATAAATTGATGCAGAAAAGGCACAAATTGTTTAAAAATTTTTAAATTTTTAAAAATTCAATGTTTTATATGCTAAAAATTTCAATTTAGCTCAAAAGTGGAGATCTCAAACCCCCCACCAAAGTTACGCCCCAAATCGACTTTTCTATCACTTTTTTCTGACATTTTTGTCACTATTTTTGACATTTGTCCCTTTTTTCAAAGTTCTTTTATCAATAGTTTTTTTCTTCAAGTGCTATAAAATGAACTAAAACACCCAAATTCGATGAAAGTATTGAACTGATTATTTATTTAACTTGTTAAGAGCGTTGTAGTGAGCCGTCCACGTTAATATTTTTTCGGACAATTTGTTTGAAAGAAAACCCAAATTTCTGATACAGAAACTTTTTGAAAATGGGTCAGATTTGACCCGAGGACAACAGGAGGCTTAAGATAAACAAGTCGGAGAGGGAATGAGAGGAATCTAGGATTAAAGCCAGGACTGAAGGGAGGTATTCTCTGTCTTTCAGGGCACTGGGATCCTCTTGTCGGAGGACGACACCACGTACGAGGGTGAATTCTCTGACGACTGGACTCTCAATGGAAAGGTGACTGCAATGAACAATGTCAATATATACCTTTTAACTATAAGAATGCATTTTATTTATCTAGCGCTTTTTGCAACACTCAAAGACAGAGACAGAGTTTTCCAAAGGGAAACATACATACACATACTATGAAAATTCACACACTAAAATACACACATTAATCAAACATTAAAAGCAACTATAAGAATACCTTAAGAGAAAAAAAAGGTCCAAGACACTCTTGTAGAAAATGTTTTTTTAAAAAGGAGACTAAAGGGGAAACACTGAGTGCGTTTACATGCACACCAATATGACAGAATATGACAATACTCCGAATTTGATAGAGGTTATGTAAACAGCATATTCTCATTTTTAAAATGGAGAAACCCTCTCATTCCCCCTGCTTTGAGGTTTCCCCCTCTCATTCCCCCTGCTCTGGTGTTTCCCCCTCTCATTCCCCCTGCTTTGAGGTTTCCCCCTCTCATTCCCCCTGCTCTGGTGTTTCCGAGCCCCTAAACCGGAGACTTTTGGAAAACCTCCTGACCGTCCTGACTTTTGGTTTGGAATCTGCGGTGTTGTGTTGCTGTTAAAACGTCCGCAAACGGAGACCTTTGGCAACACCGACATTGGCGCCAACGTTCGGTCGAGACTTCTGTTGATCCAGACGATAGTAAACTAAATAATGTAAATGTAGAGTAGACATGCTCAGAAGAAACTAAACATGTCGGTGTAGTTTAATGGGCTGATTGGCTCTCCCCTCAGGGCGTGCTTACCATGGCCAACGGTGACTACCTGGAGGGCTCCTTCAACGGCGAATGGGGCTCCGGCCTCAAAGTGGCGGGGTCCTACTTCAAACCACACCTTTTTTTGGACACCGACAAAGACAAGACCCACGCTGTGTAAGCTCACATAATGTGATGATAATGTGTCAAATGTTTGATCATAAGGAATGTTACAGGATTTGTCACACACTCTGTATACTCTGCGTGCGATGTGGCAGGAAGCTGGGGCGTCTGTGCGTGCGCGCGGAGGATAAGTGGAAGGCGGTGTTCGAGGAGTGTTGGAGGCAGCTGGGCTGCGAGGAGCCGGGCCGAGGAGAGACTGGGACGGCCTGGGAGAACATCGCCGTGGCCCTCACCACCAGCCGACGGCACATCCAGGACAGGTACACGCGCACACACACATGCACGGACCCTTTTTTCCGCCATCAAACTAGCAAAAGTGGGTTCGTACTCGCCCTAAACCCACCTGCGCCAGGCGCCTCATGCTGTGCACTTAGATTGTTAAAATACGGCCCTCAGTCTGTTGTTTGTTCTTTTATGTGAAACTTGTTGTGTTGCTGTCTTGGCCAGGACTCCCTTGTAAAAGACATTCTAAATCTTAATGGGAATATTCCTGGGAAAATAAAAGTTAAATAAATAAGAAATGTTGTGTGTGTGTGTGTGTGTGTGTGTGTGTGTGTGTGTGTGTGTGTGTGTGTGTGTGTGTGTGTGTGTGTGTGTGTGTGTGTGTGTGTGTGTGTGTGTGTGTGTGTGTGTCCCAGTCCAGAGACGTTGTCTCAAAGCCACAGCAGAACCCTGGAGAGCCTGGAGGTCATCCCGCAGCATGTAGGCCTGATCACCATGGAGAGATATCACACCATCCACCTCTACCTCATCAAGGTAAAGCGGGATCCTTGTCCTTCAGCGGAGGTTCCGCGCAGATCTTTCGCCTTAAAAGTTGATACTTGTCGGCGATTAGCTTCAGAGCGAGCAGCCACTCTAGAGTCATAGTGAGAGAAACAAAGTGTCTCCCTTGTTCTTTGGATGTCCCTCTTTTTGGCCGGATCCGTCACCTTCCGCTTTATTTTTGTTGTAATTTAAAACTCACTTATCTGCATTTCTTTAAACCAATTACAATCATCTTCGGCGGCGCTAAGCGCCGGACGGAGCCACGGCGCCTCTGCTAAATAGTCTCGGGAAGGAACTTGTTTTGGTGGAACATGTGTACGTTCAAAAGTAGTTTTAGTCGAGCAACAGAAAACTCAGATTGGACAGATAGTCTAGCTAGCTGTCTGGATTTACCCTGCAGAGATCTGAGGAGCAGTTAACCATAGTCCTCAGAGATCCACCGGAGGTTAGAACGCCAACACAGAGAAAGAGGAAGGGGACGGACATCAGACTCAGAATTCCTAGAAATGATGTTTGCTCCTATCAGCGCACCACTCAAAGACACTGAACTGATATCATAACAATCAAAACATCTTCTCAAAAACCCCGTCATAACATCTGTATACATGTTTTTTTTGTTTTTTTCACATCAAATCGAGTAACTGTCAAACAAACCGACTGACAAAACCAGCAGTGAACAATGGAATTATATTTGGCTGCTAAAACATTATCTTTCTCCACTTCCCTCCAGGCGTGTGATACCCCCCTCCACCCACTGGGCCGGCTTTTGGAGACCCTGGTGGCGGTCTACAGGATGACCTACGTTGGAGTCGGAGCCAACCGCCGGCTGCTGCCTCAGGCTGTCAACGAGATCAAGTCGTACCTCAACCGCATCTTCCAGATCGTCAGGTAGTTCAGTACAGCTACCTACCATCCGTAGCTTCATTCAGGATACCCACGGGGGCTCAAAAGAATTAAAAATAGTCTTCAATTAACTATTCAAAAACCTATGTTTTTGTGTCTAAGTTACTGATGGGATCAGCAATCTTTGACGATGGTCCAGTGTTAAGCGAGATCGCTGCTGCCGGCAGCGGCAAAACAAGCTACAGTGTAAGTTAATAGGGCAATTGTCCAGCTTGTATTTACCTTCACAAAAGTGCTCGTTTTGCTGCTGACAGACTCAGATTAATATTCACTACATCAATATACTGTGTCTGACAACATTATGGAAAGGATTTCTAAGGAGGTCGACCTTTCTGTTAAAGAGTAACATCCTTTTTTTTTTTAAAGATAAAAACGTCCGTGAAATTGCGTTCGTTAAAGCCACCAGACTCTCAGTCATTTTAGCATCGTAGAATACACTTAATTCAAAGTCGACAGAAATAAAATAAAACTATGACAAACCATTTTGGGTCGTCTTTCCACTTTTCCAACAATCACAACTCTAGTTTTGGTTGAAATCAACACATAGTTACAGGTTTACATGTGAAAATATGTTCAATTCAATTTTATTTATAGTATCAAATCATAACAAGAGTTATCTTGAGACACTTTACAGATAGAGTAGGTCTAGACCACACTCTATAATTTACAAAGCCCCAACAATTCCAGCAATTACAGTAATTCCCTCAAGAGCAAGCAGTGCGACAGTGGTGAGGAAAAACTCCCTCTTGGGAAGAAACCTCGGACAGACCCAGGCTCTTGGTAGGCGGTGTCTGACGGGCCGGTTGGCTCTACACACGCTAAAAGTATTGTTTTTCTAAATGGAGTCTGGTGGAGTTTAGTGCTAGCGACCTCAGAGCTGTTTCTGGTTAAACAGAAAGGTCTTAAAGAGGTTTTAAATAGGTCTATCTCTGTAGGGATCCTTTCCATAATGTTGTCAGACACTTAGAATAATAATCTGAGCCTGTCAGCGGCAAATAAAGCCCTTTTAGTGGAGGAAATTGATGATGCACATTTGCCCCATAGGGTTACATTGCAGCCGGTCTGTGGCTGCCGCTTACAGCATTTGCGCTTAATACTGGACCAATGTCAAAGACTGTTCCCATCAGTCACTTACACACAAAAACATAGGAAAATAGGGTTGAAAATAACAGAAGTTACCCTTCAACCAACCAGTTAGTCTTCATGTCAAGTCTTTTCTCTCGTAAAACGGGAAAATGTCGTTTGAAAACTCCTCAGATAAAGCACGAAAATACAAAAAAATATAGAAAATAAACTGAAAGTACCCTTTTAAAAGCATTTAATTTTGTTCAGGTCTTCAATCTTTTATTGTCCTTTCATAGGATAAAATAAACTATTGAGTGCCTTTTCCGAGAACTGCACATACAAAACACCTTCACACTTGACATGGCGTGTAGATAGATGCCATAACTTCATTAAAAAAATTTATCTTGTGTGGGTACCGTTTAAGTTCATTTTAGTTAGTATTTCAAGCTTCATAGCAAAAGAGCTCTGGATGTGACACATATTCATTAATTTGATGTGATTAGAGTACAAACACACTAGAGGTCTGGTCCTCGACGCAGAGGCCCCAGGTTTGACTCCGCCCTGCGGCCCTTTGCTGCATGTCATTCCCGCCTCTCTCTCCCTTTTTATGTCTTGAGCTGTCCTACATAAATAAAGGCCTAAAATGCCCCAAAAAAAATATTTTATTAAATTCAGGTAACGTTACTCTGTAAATACTTCTTTTCTCTGGCTTAAAATCCACACTGGTTTTCCATTATATGAGCAGGACGTTTGCGTTGAATCTCATCCTAGATGGTATTAAGAAGGTATTATATTTAATTCAGAGAACCCGGGGGGTGCCCTGTTCATTTCAAATAAATGGATATACCCGTGGATGAAGGGCTAGACGCTGTTGTTCATCAGTGTGTTTTTGTTTGTGTGTGCTCTTGAATGCTCCGCAGGTTTCTTTTCCCAGATCTGCCAGAAGAGGGCGGTCTGATTCCAGAGCCGACCACCAACGTCCAGGACAAGAAGGACCCAGGCTCCGACGCTGCCCCGCCGGAGTCACCCAAACCTGGGTAAAGACAGGGCAACGTCCCCCTCCTCGAAGCTTCGGTGGTCCTTGGTTATATCACATTTAGTTTCGGGCATTTCCAGCTCCTTGGAAAGGGCCGAGGACATTTTTTTTTTCTTTCTTCGAAAGAAATTAAAATTGTATAGTAGCCAGTAAAAATGTACTTCAGGCAAGTAGATTTTTTGTGAAAAATTGCAGAACATCAGCTACTCTCCCTGGGGTCCACAGACCAGATTAAACTCTCCTATCTTTATCATTAGATAAATCTCTATAATTAAACTCTCCTATCTTCATCATTAAATACATCTCTATCATTAAACTCTCCTATGTGTCTTTTTGTTCCTTAGTCGCGTGGTGAGCAGCTCGGCTCTGCTGCTTCCGGTCCTGCTTCCCCGCCTCTACCCGCCTCTCTTCACCCTCTACGCTCTGGAAAAGGAGCGAGAGGACGACGTCTACTGGGAGTGTGTCCTCCGCCTCAACAAGCAGTCCGATCTGGCCCTGCTCGCCTTCCTGGGTGTTCAGCAGTACGTACATGCACCGGCCGATGCAAAAAAGAGACTCTTCATTTGATGTTAAATCCTAAAACATTTCCTCCCCCCTCTCCCTTCAGAAAGTTTTGGCCTGTTTCCATTTCTGTCCCCATGCCTTCACCTGGGGAGAAGCAGCAGGTATCGTTTCTTTGTTCACTTTACTTTTACCTTAAGTTTAAAAAAAATAGTGCTATTTACTACACATTTGATTGAAGTAGTCTCTAACATCATTAGGAAAAATCCAACCTTTATGGACACCAATTTTCTTAGTGAATGAATAATGTATCGTGAATAAATAAATGTTCTTCCTTAAAATACAGGGGACATAAGTCAGTACAACCCTATGTTAAATCCCCATAGAAGCAGGCAGATTGTTATTTTGAAAGGCCAGTTATTTCATGGATCCAGGATACTATGCATCCTGATAAAGTTCCCTTAGCCTTTGGAATTAAAATAGCCCCCCATCATCACATACCCTTCACCATACCTAGAGATTGACATGGTTTTATCTCAGTTAGCCTAATAGCTGGTTTGATTTTCCTTGAGAGATGATCGTAGGGAAAGTACCCCATGTCAATGTCTAGGTATGGTGAAAGGCATGTGATGATGTGGGGCTACTTTAATTCTGTCCACCATGAGTCAGAAGATGTGTGTGTCTCCTTCAGGTCCTCTCCAGCACCAAGGATGTCTGCTTCGCTTCCGCAGTGGAAACACTACAACAGATCAGGTACGTTTTCTATTCAACAACTATGAAAATAGTTTTAAAAAACTAACACGTGTGAAGTGCCATTGTGGCCATCTTTAAGCCCAGTGATCGAACGAGACAAAACCGTTTTTAGAACGTAGCAGGAAACGTTTCAGCGGTCTGAATCGGCCCGTCTCAGCTCGACTCCAACCAGCCGCCCGAGATGATTGTGATTGGTTTAAAGGAACATGCCGACTTATTGGGACTTTAGAGTTAGATAAGTCCACACATACCCTTCTCATCTCCGTGCGTGTCGTAACTCTGTCTGACGCCCCCACCGCTAGCCTAGCTTAGCATAGATCCTGGAGGTAAGCCATTCCTTTCCATGTTGTGATTTGTATAGTCACAGCATGTACAAATAACAAGGTCACATGACACACAGCCATCTTCTAACCGTATACAGTACAGGCCAAAAGTTTGGACACACCTTCTCATTCAAATGCGTTTCCTTTTATTTTCATGACTATTTACATTGTAGATTCTCACTGAAGGCATCAAAACTATGAATGAACACATATGGAATTATGTACTTAACAAAAAAGTGTGAAATAACTGAAAACATGTCTTTATATTTTAGATTCTTCAAAGCAGCCACCCTTTGCTTTTTTATTAATAAAGGAAAAAATTCCACTAATTAACCCTGACAAAGCACACCTGTCAAGTGAAAACCATTTCAGGTGACTACCTCATGAAGCTCATTGAGAGAACACCAAGGGTTTGCAGAGTTATCAAAAAAAGCAAAGGGTGGCTACTTTGAAGAATCGAAAATATAAGACATGTTTTCAGTTATTTCACACTTTTTTGTTAAGTACATAATTCCATATGTGTTCGTTCATAGTTTTGATGCCTTCAGTGAGAATCTACAATGTAAATAAAGAAACACATTGAATGAGAAGGTGTGTCCAAACTTTTGGCCTGTACTGTACATACTGGGAACTATATTCTCAGAAAGGCGAAGCACTGCTACTTGGGCGGAGTGATATAGCTCCAACTCTGAGCGAACTCCAAGCAAACTCTGCGCCTCACCACTGGGCTTCTCAGGCATATCACTCCGCCCAAGTAGCAGAGAGTAGCAGTGCTTCGCCTTTCTGAGAATATAGTTCCCAGTATGTATACGGTTAGAAGACGGCTGTGTGTAATGTCATCTTGTTATTTGTACACCCTGTGACTATACAAATCACAACATGTAAATAGGAACATGTTGGCGTTATTTTGTCACTTATTGGGAGCCGTAAGCTAGATGGAGCCGGTTACCTCCAGGATCTGTGCTAAGCTAGGCTAGCGGTGTGGGCGTCAGACAGAGTTACGACACGCACGGAGATGATAAGGGTATGTATGGACTTATCTAACTCTGGGGGGATACGGGGAATAAGACAAAGTCCCAATAAGTCGGCGTGTTCCTTTTAAAGAAATGCCAACAAACCAGAGCACGTTTTTCGCCCATTCCAGAATGCTGTGTGGACTCGCCAGACCTCCCTCCTCCGATGCGCGACTACATCGGTGTGAACCGGCAGGTTTCAGAACGTGGCAGACCGCCGCGTTTGCAAGTAGTTGCTAGTTTCACCTCGTCTCGTCGCAAATCTTTTGCTCTGAACTGAGGCTTTAAGTAAACTACACTTCATTTCCCCCGCAAGTTCCCTTCATTCTTGTATTTTTTTTATTTTTTTTTTTGCAGCACAACATTCACCCCGTCCGATAAGCTGCAGTTGATCCAGCTCACCTTCGAGGAGATCACCCAGGAGGTGCAGGCGCTGTTGAAGCAGGACTTCCTGTGGTCCATGGACGACCTTTTCCCCGTCTTCCTCTACGTGGTGCTGCGTGCACGGTCAGCCCCCAAAACCGCCCCCTATCATACACTTAATACATACATTATGATGACGACGAGGCGACGGAGAGCTTATTCAAGTGTCAATCGCTATGTTTACATGCACACCAATATTCCACTATTATTCAGAATATGACAATATTCCAAATTTGACACAGGTCATAACGGGATATTCCGAATGAGGGCTTTTTCTGAATTTTCCGATTACAGGGTTTCCGCGGGGTCTTTAAAAGTCTAAAATTTTAGGCTTAAAAAGTCTTAAATTTGCCTTAATTTTTATACGTCCATGTAACACCACTAATGTTAATTGAAATAGTCCTTTTATATATTTATATATATATATATATTCCGTGCTGTTGTAGTTCTTTCTTTAAATAGTCCAAATATAATTTTTTGTATATGTACAGATTTGAATACATTTTATTTACTTGGCAAGTACTTTTGTGCCCCTGCATTTCATTGTACTTTAATATCATGATGTAGGTCTTACATTTCTAGGACTTTTTTATGACGAAAGCTATCCAACAACGGAAGCTCAAGTTACCCACAATCCATCCGGTGTAACTCAGCTACGGATCGAATAGTTGCACAAAATATGTAACTCAAATATTACAAGTTATTCTTTCCAGTTGACGCTTTATATTGCTTCTGAGCTATTATTATATTGTAGTCAGTCTTGTCCAAAAACTAGGGATCGACCAATGCTGGTTTTTCAAGGCCGATACTGATTATTAGTAGTAGTACAGTATATAGGTTCCAAATATCGATAACAAATATTTGGAACTGTGAAAAGGAAAATCTTAAGATTTTTGGAATGTTACAAATTCAAACATCAAACTTTGTTTAAATGCTTTAAGCAATTATTTAATAAATGAGAAACTTTGATTGTAACACCCAGTAAGAGTCAGATAGTGGTGTGGGGGAGGGGGGGGACATTAAGTCAGACTCAGTGGTGGGTGAAACCGAAGCAGAGGGACAGACACAGAGCTGGAGCCGAGTGAACGTAGCCCCACATTTGAATTCATTAACTTTATCAGTTATCAGGCGCTGATACAGATAATCTGCAAACCGCCGAAAAATGGCCCAATAATTGGTCTATCACTATCAAAAACGACCGGTCCAAAATCCCTAAATCATGCTTATCAGACTTGGTGAGCCTTTTTATTTTTTTTTTTCTTTCCTCAGAATCAGGAACCTGGGGTCAGAGGTCAGCCTGATTGAAGACCTGATGGACCCCTGCGTGCAGCACGGAGAGCATGGGATCATGTTCACCACACTAAAGGTAACACAGAAACACACACACACACACACACACACACACACACACACACACACACACACACAGAAAAAATGAACACACACAGAGACAAAAACACATACACGCACACACGCACGCACGCACACACACACACACAGACAAACACATACACACATGCGCGCACACACAGAAAAACACATACTCAGAGACAAAAACACACACAGACAAACACGCGCACACACACACACACAGACAAACACACACACTCAGGCACACAGACACACTTACACATTTACATATTAAACTGTGCCTACAGTAGAAGCCTAACACCTTTTAATACAAACCTCTTTTTTTTTTTTTTTAGTGCACCATATGCTATTAAAATAATTGTTGATGTGAATTTATAAATGTTTTTAATGTTAAACACACGTGACAGTGAATCACTGTACAATGAACTGTATCCGTGCATGGCTACCTTAGTGACAGTAAGCCTATCATTAATGTCTTTTTTTTTTTTTTTTTTTTTTTCAGGCTTGTTACTACCAGATCCAGCACGAGAAGATCACTTAGGACAAGCTTCGGCCTTAACTCCCTCGCCGTCCCGACCCTACCATCGCAGCCAATCACGGGGGGGGCGACTGTCGGCGAGGCTTCTCGGGAGGACCGATTTGCGAGCGCCGGCCAACAGGGAAGCGGAGGAATCGTACGAACAGGTCGCCAACGGCTCCGTCACGGAGATGCGTGTGTCCCCCTCTCTTCGACACACACACACACAATCCCCCCCCCCCCCCCCCTTTTTTTTTGTGACCTCTACCAGCTTCTTATCCACTGATCATGAAGGTACGCATGTCAATAATGTCGCTGTTATTGTCAACTTCAGACCGTCCAGTGTGAAACTGTCCACAGCTGAAAAGAAGGACTTCCTGTGGGAAATTCAGGGTTCATACTAGGTTTTTCTTTTGGGGGGGGTGGGGGGGGTTTGCCAGCGAGTTGTTTGTTTTTCTGGTTTATCGTCTCACGGTCAGCACACTGTGAAGTACTGTGAAAAATCCATTTATTTTAGCATGAAAAACTACTTTTTCGGCAAGGCGATCCAGTTTCATCTTAGTTTCGCTTCTCAACACCTACATGAAGAAAATGGGACATAACAAGGAAATCCTCTCCTAAAAGCATGTCACTTTATTAAAACTGACAAACTATTATTTATTTTTTTGTTTAGTTGTCTTTATCATCTGGGACAGCAGTAGGTTTACAGCTAGCTCAGTTTGGGGGCTTCACAAACTCCAAAAAACTAACCCTCGACAAGTGAGACGTAGGTGAGATTCGTGCTTTATCTGAGGAGTTTTCAAACAACATTTTCCCATTTTACGAGAGAAAAGACTTGACATGAAGACTAACTGGTTGGTTGAAGGGTAACTTCTGTTATTTTCAACCCTATTTTCCTATGTTTTTGTGTGTAAGTGACTGATTGGAACAGTCTTTGACATTGGTCCAGTATTTAGCGAGAACGCTGTAACCGGCAGCCACAGACCAGGCTGCAATGTAACCCTATGGGGCAAATGTGCATTGTCAATTTGGTCCACTAAAATTTCTGTTTTTGCCGCTGACAGGCTCAGTTTAATATTCTAAGTGTGTGACAACATTATGGAAAGGATCCCTACAGAGACAGACCTTTAAAACCTCTTTGAGACCTTTCTGTTTAACCAGAAACAGCTCTGAGGTCGCTAGCGCTAAACCCACCAGACTCCATTTCAAAAAAACAATACTTTTAGCGTGTATAGAGCCAACATATTTTCACATGTAAATCGGTAAACTATGTGTTTATTTCAACCAAAACTAGAGTTGTGATTGTTGGAAAAGTGGAATGACGACCCAAAACGGCTTTTCATAGTTGTATTTTGTTTCTGTCGACCTTGAATGAAGTGTGTTTTACGATGCTAAAATTCCTGTTTATTTACATGGAGTCTGGTGGGTTTAATGAACGCAATTTCGCATAATGTTTTTATGTTTAAAAAAAGGATCTTACTCTTTAACAGAAAGGTCGACTTCCTTAAAAATCCTTTCCATAATGTTGTCAGACACTTAAAATAATAATCTGAGCCTGTCAGCGCAAAAACAATTGCCCTTTTTACTGACATTGTAGCTTGTAGACACGTAAACATAAGAGAGGAAAAAAAAATGGTAGTTACCCTTTTAAGCAAATCCACATCTGGTTAAGTTTCCCACCTCTGATAAAAAGCAGCTCACAGCTGCTTCCCTGAGCTTTTCCATGGGAACTGTAGCGGCTAGTTTACAGCTAGCTCTGATACTGTTTTATAAATGCTAAATGACTTGGCTGTATCTCTAAATAATACTAATATTCTCCTGTTTCACCGGCTGGCAGCAGAATAAAGTTTGGGCCTAGTTAGGGGCTAATTAATCCGTGTATCATTCATTTATTCATTAGTTTTTCAAAATAAATGCAAAAAAAAAAGACTAGTTTTCTTTTTTTTTTTTCATCCAATTTTGATATTTTCAACCCAAATTACGTGACCTGGAAGTCCTCTTTACCTTTGCATTTTCTTTTGCTTTTATTTTGAAAAATGAATGATACTAACTTGTTCTGGCACCATCTTTGTTTCATGACTTGTTTCTGAAGCCGAGCACTTTTAAAGAGACGGTTGTAAAAATGTATCCGTTGACTTGAGAAGCACACGTTTTCCAAAATGCACACTTGATGCCTCTTAAAGTACCATGGACGTTTAGTTTCCCAGCTCTAACAGGAAGTAGGACAAAGTTAAATCACAGCGCCACTAATGCAAAAACCAGACTGGGGGGGGAACAAAAATCGAGTAGGAAGAAATGTTTTTCATAGACAATCTCGGAGCCACTCGTGTGTTTCTGAACCTAGTTTACAGTATTGCCACAGGTCTGCCAAATCGGAAAAAGTATGGGGTTAACCCTTGTGTTGTCTTCCATTCGGCCATGCCTCGTCCTCCCGGGCCAAAACTGTACGTTTTGGCTCTTTTTTTTGGACGTTTAACGCTTCTTTTCACTTCCGTGTATAAACACCACTAACACCAACTTATTACTAAGTTTTAGTTTTTTTGGGGGGGAATTCATGGTCAATAAATTTGAGGAAATTATACCTAATTCTTGAGTTAAAGAAGCAGAAATCATGAATTGTTTAGACTAATATTAAAAGGAAGGATAATCACAGAAGGGTCAACATTCAGTTGGGATACTGTTTTGAAAAAAAAGATTTTCTTCTTCAAATGCAAAAAAATTGGAACACCCAAAATTCCGTGAAAGTAGAGATCCGATCTTTTGTTGTACTTGCGAAGCGCATTGTATGGAACCATCCATGTTATTTTTGGGTAATCAAAATTAGGTAGTTAAAAAGATTGAGAAAAACATTTAGAGAACGGGTCAAACTTGACCCAATGACGACACAAAGGTTAAAATCGGGGTCTTAATGAATGGACATTTTGTTCTATTCTATCTATATTCTAACTATTCCGTATAACAGTAATGCTTCTCCAAAGTTGGCAATTTTGAGTTTTTCAGATGAACTGAAGTGTTAAAGGTGCAGTAGATAAGCCTTATAAAAGTGTGATTTTCAACAATCCACAGCTCCCTGTTCAGATGCACCAATCAGGGCGAGGGGGGAGGGGGTGGTCTAACTTGTTGTCAATCACTGCTCATGCACACACATTCATTCGTCCTTGTGGGGGGAGGGGCTTAGGAGACCGTTTTGGGCTTTAGCAGAAAGGGGGGAGGGACTGAGATGTTGTCGATGTTCAAATTTTTTGGCTAAGTCCTGGATCTTCTCAACCCTACCTACGGCAACTTCAACGGGATGCAAAAAAAAAAAAAAAAAGCTCCTTCTTCTGCAGCGTCAGAAAACTGAAACAGGGCTGGTATCTGAGATCCTCGACGGTTTTAGAGACCAGTGGTCTCATGTTGTGTTTTGTAATGTTGTCAGCTGTAATCATCAGTATACATCTTTCTCTGTTTTTTTTTTTAACAGTAGTGGAAGTTGAACTGCAGGTTCCCCCCTTGACAGGGATCCCCCTTTATTCCCACTGACGTCCAATAGGAATTAAGTTTTTGGGAGACACTCGACAAAGCTGAAAACACAACCGTATGAGTTTTGTATTCTTGTGTTGTTGTGGATAACAGTGTTCATTGCAGGCGAGGAGAGAAGTCGGCGCATTTTTCATGAACCTAACTGCCATCTGAAGGTATTGTTACACCGTTTGTCTGTTAACAATCAATTCAAAAGGTACTTCTTTTTTTTTTACTCATGATTAATTTGGGATGTTACCTGTGTTCCTCAGCCCTTGTGTTGTCCTCCCGGCAACTTTTTGGTTTTCTGGGTCCAAATTTAAAATGAAACGCTTTGGTCGTCTTTTTCGACACTTTTGTCGTTTTTTCCCCGATGTTTTTGTTGCTTTTTTTCCACATTTTTTATTTTTTTTGTCTTTTTTTTTTCCCTACTTATTTGAAGCTTTTTCCTACATTTTGACACTTTTGTTGCTTTTAATGATATTTTACCCTTTTTTTCCCGACGTTTTGGTCACTTTTCCAAGTTTTTGTCACTTTTTCCGATGTTTCTGTCGATTGTCAATTTTCGTTTTCAAATGCTATATAAATATAATTTTACTTGTGAAGAGGTTTGTATGGAACCATCCACATAATTTTTTTGGACTATTTAGTTGAAAGAAACCCAAATTTCTGATGGACCCGAGGACAACAGGAGGGTTAATGCAAACACTGTTTTTATAGATGGGATGTTCTAAGCTGACTATCTGAGCCATCTGTTAATACTGACTGTTCTTTTTTATTTATTTTTTTTAAACCCTTACAGCACAAACTGTCAGACATTGTTGGTTTATTTTGTGATTTGCGTCACACATGCCAGTTTTATAAAAGGGCTTAGGGAGGGATTCAGAGGATGACCCAGCCTTTATTTCTAATTTGAAATGTCATGGCTTTTGTTTTTCCGCAGATGGTTTAATAATAGAACAGCCAGTGGATCACAGGCCTCTTATTTTTTATTTTTTTTGAAGGGACTAAATCAAGGCGAAGCTGATGTTTCCCTTGTGCAGGATATTGAAAATCTGGCAACAGCAAATAGGCGTTAAAACCGTTTAAGTTTAAAGCTCTTGTCGTCAGTGGTGGAGTCCTCGAGACTCGGACTAGAACCCTGGTGACTCGAGACTTGACTTTCGGCAAAAGAAGAAGAAAAAAAACATTCTCCATGTATAACGTTATTTTGTCAAAAACAGAGACTTTAACTTTTGTGCTGTTCTTTAAAACAAATTATTATTTCACTGACAAAGCGAGGCGTTCTGGTCAGTTCCGCCATGATTTTCCCCTTAGTGCCGCTGCAGCTCGTCTCCGTTTGCTACTGACACATGAAAAAAACGAAGGACTAAAGTAATATTTTCAGTGGACAACACAACTGGCTACGAACACAGATTTATTGTAACGGTTGTACCCTTAACTGACTCACTTACATGAAGTGTTATTTTTACAATGCAAAAACTGACTAGTTATTGACATCAACTGAAGATAATGTTCATAAGCTCATGTTGGGATCATGTCCTCAACACACGTTTACTATGAAAACACCACATAACTGTTGCATTGTGTGTATTAAAAAAACGAATGTTTTGTCAATGGACTTTGGTGTTTACTAGTTGACATTTTGTGTTTTCAGCTGGCTGATTTGACTCCCACCTGTCTTTTACATGATGTCAAACGTATTGTACCTTTTAAATAATAACCCAAGGGCAATAAACTGATTTGATGGACGTTGCTAACTAATCTGACCCTACCGTTTTTAATGTGTTACACCGGCAGAAATGAAATGTGATGCAAAAGAAAATAGTTAGAAAACGGCAAACATTTTTCTGGTTTCCAGCTTCACGTTGTTGTCGCTGTAACATTCGCCGATAGTCGCTGTAGTAGTATGATTTTCTCCCAGGATGCATGGCCATGCACAATATGATTCTGTATAACGTTAAAACAGTCGGATAGCGTGAGATTTTAGCTGTACATTTATACATGAAAGGTTTACGGTGCACGTATAAAAGTCCATAATTTTAACTGTTGAAATAGCAATATTACTGACTGTATTCAGTTATATTTTTGGACTTGTCTGATAACCTTTTATTACATTTTGTCACTTCAGGGTTTTATATTCAACATTGGCTTTTGAATTGTAATGTAAATCAGGTAAAGAAATTGACTCCGGGTGATAATTTATTAGAGAATTCTCACTTTCTGTGAAGTTGCAGCAGAACTACAGCTATAACACGTCCGTGGCATTTTGGGAAAATGTAAGAAATTCAAAGTGAGCAAGATGCAATACAAATGCTTAATTTTTTTTGCAGGTCATTGGGTGTTATATACTGACAAATCCTCTCAGCGTTGCGCTTTTCTGAGACTTTTGGGTGGGGGCAGGCAGTCCCAAACTGATGGCAGCGTGAATATAGAGCCCGATAGTGTCTGTGATAACAGAATCATGGATGTAATCGCAAAATTGAGAACTCAGAAAACGTAAAGGTCCACTGTGTGGTGTTTGAAGTATTTTATTAGCTAAAATCATTGTCTTCATTCATAAAATACGTCCCCGTTGGTGTAAAATGACCTCTGCCAATGATCTGACTTATCCTAAACGAGGAATTTCTTAATCTGTATTTACATTGGACGGGCAAGTCCAAGGAGGCTTCCATGTCATTCCGCCATTTTGAAAAACTATAATGGCTGAGAGGGACATAGAGCACTAGCCGACCTGTCTAGCTAGTCCACAACGTGTTTTCGTCCAGAGTCGGCGTGACGTGACTGAAACGGAGAAGGAGATCAGCGAGAGGCGCTGGCCACTACCCTTTAGTTCATAATGGAGGATCAGACTTACGCCGAGCCACAGGAGAAGGAACCCAAAAAAAGTGAGAAATTGGAAGACATGTTGTCATAGCTTCTTGGTACATAATGGCTACCGTAGTCTCCAACACGCATTTGAAAAAGCGAGGCGCTTAGAGAGCGCTATTCGTTTGGATGTAAAATACAATTTCACCGCTAAATGGGAGACATTCCTACACACTGGACCTTTTAAAGACAGACCCCACAGGGCTGTAGTAATTGAGTCCGGACTCAAGATGTTTTTCTGTTGCCTCGGAATATTCTAGTTGGTCTCGACTGAGTCCGGCACTTTATGCATTTTTTTTTCTAAAGTAACTTCCACCTGGTGTTTAATTTGTTTAATTCAAAATCCATCTAGAACGGGCATCTTGATTGGTCCCCTGGTATACACCTGGCCGCATCATATACCTCAATCATCAGGTATCCATCAGTTTCATTTAGACGCAGACACGACGTCCGAGAGCTCTTGTACTCTGAATTCTTCAGGACAAGTCATGAGCTCAAGAATGGGAACATTTCCATTTCATATTTTAAGTAAATAATGTGGCCTAATTTGATCCTATGGACCTTTTCCACAGCAGACATGTAGACTTGTCATAGTAGGAAAAGCCCAGCTGAAATTGATAACCTTAACGATGGCTCAATTCCATCAAGTGTCCCAGTAAGCTATTTCAGTGAGTCAGCATGGCAACTATCGTTGTGGAGGGTGTGCACAATGCAACAACACCTATAAGACACAGAACTTTCGCCATCCTCACAACAACAAGATCTTTCCAATTAAGAGTGTCATCACTTGTGCCTCCACTCATAGTGTACATTTTGATGTGTCCATGTGGTCTGGTGTATGTAGGCAAGACCATAAGGCAGTTAAAACAATGCATTAGCGAACATAAGAGTTCTATTCGTAGAAACGACCGGGATTACCCGGTTGCGGTACACTTCAGTGATTATAGGCATTACATCTCATCATTGCACTTTTGTGGTATTGAACAAGTCAGTCTTCCAAAAAGAGGGGGCAATCATGACTTGCTACTAAAAAGACGCGAGGCATATTGGATATTCACTTTGCAGACGCTATTGCCAAAAGGCCTTAATGATGAATTTAATCTCAACATTATGTTGGGCTAATTTGATATTGATATATATATGTTCTTTTTACCTCCTTTTTTCTTACTAGTTATTTTTTCCTTATTAGTTTATCCTCCGTAAACTTCCTGATGTACATGAGAATATGGACTGTTATAATATAGTCTAATTAGTGTGATGATCCACTTTTGAATGGACTATGTCCTCCTTGATTAAGTGTAGAAAAATATTGGGCTATGACAATGTACTGATCATCCATTGTTTTCAAATGTATTGAGTGGTACTTTTTTCTGCCTTCAAAGTTTGTGATGGGAGTGCCACTTTTGTGAATGGATGACGTCATTCAATGGCTGGACTCGATTGGTCCTGATTAGTCAACCAAACTATTTTAGGCTATGGTTGAGGTGAATGTGTGAATTTACCTGATGAAGGTCTGGGACCGAAACGTTGTATTTTTCTAAAGAAATTATTGCTTGCGTAATGGTCAGTGTGCGGGATTTTCTCTCAACAGTGAGTCAGCATGTACAATACCAGGGCCTCTCCTAAGTGGAATGCAGCCATCATTAATGGGTTTGAATCAAGGGGGTAAGCTTCGCTTCAGAACGCGAACCTACGATGGCGCCATTTTGTTGCTACAAAGCGATCACCTCTTGTTAGCATTACACTGACCGCCATTTTTTTTCTTGTACCTCACGTTATAGCTCCGTAGCAGACGTTTTTGTAAAAATAAGCTAACGATTGTGTCATAACCAAGTGACTTACTGTCGCACAGTAGAGGAATTACCGTATAGTACAGGAGAAGCTCGCAGGCAGTTTCGACTTACATTAGCTGTTTAGGTTTAATTACTAATGTTAACTAGCATGTTAGTTAGCAATAATTAGCTTGTGCTTATGTTATCTCCTTACATATACCTACGCTCTCCTTCTCTGTAAGATTGGAAATGATTGAGATTTCTCTTGGCACAGCTACCAGAAGACTTACAACTTTCAGACACGTTGCTCACGTCACATTTACGTTGTCTCTGTCAGTTGGAGGCTGCGCAGTAAAGCAAGAGATCACCGGAAAAGTGCTTCTAATATCCTTCACTGGTCTCCGTCCAGAGCAATGGGGTCTATTGGTGCATTGTATATATGTCAATGGTTTGAATACACCTGTGCTTTTCCTATTATGACATGTCAACATGTCTGCCGTGAAAAAGGTCTACAGTGTGTTACTCTGCACTTGCTTTTTGATTATTGCAAATTATAGCAAAATGATCATCTTAAAGTAGAAGATATACCGTCTCTCGCATCACATACATTATGAACAGGTAAGTGAGCGGTTTGAAGAGGATTCTTTTGTTTCTGTCTTGGTCATTTGGACTCGGTCTTGACTCGGTCTCGACTAGTACCGGTCTTCGACTTGAACCTCTTTGGACTCGGTCTTGACTCGGTCTCAACTAGTACCGGTCTTCGACTTAAACCTCTTTGGACTCGGTCTTGACTCGGTCTCAACTAGTACCGGTCTTCAACTTGAACCTCTTTGGACTCGGTCTCGACTAGTACCGGTCTTCAACTTGAACCTCTTTGGACTCGGTCTTGACTCGGTCTCAACTAGTTCTGGTCTTGGACTTGACTACAGCCCTGACATTAAGTCAGTGCTAAAAGCTAACTGGAGATTCCAATGTATGACTACGTCTAAGTTTCCAACCGAGCCGTCAACGTCTTAAAATGCATAAAAAATTATTCCCAGTGGCTTAGGCCTGGTGGGGGGGAATATATATACTATACACTGCAACATAGGCGTCTCCCCCACCCCCCTGTATTTTAACTGTAGCGACACACATCGTTTCCGTTTTTTTAATGATGGGAAAAAAATCCATGTAATGAGCTGCCAGAACCTTTCTATGTTTTTTTACGCAATTGATTTCTTAGAGTGCAGGAAAGAAAATGTTTGACGCTGAAACTTTTCTGGAGCAAGACCCCCAGAGGGCCACCCCCCCTCCCACTCCTCTCCCCCCTGGGAAACCCATGTCATTTCTCTCAGATGCTTAACAACCTTTTATCCGGATGCTTAAGAACCGTATATCACCTTTTTAAGCCCCCCCTCCTGACACATAAATTCTCTCCTTCGTTTCCTCTCCTCCCAGCTCCTCCTGCGTGCCGCTGAAAGCTGAAAGAGTTAAGAAGATTTGGAACCGGCTTCCGGTGGCCAGAGGCAGGTGGCTCACTGTCCCAGGATTAAGTGGGATCGGGGGAGATTACAGCCCTCTCTCTCTCCCTCTCTCTCGTTTCATGCAGCTCGATGAAAGTGAAGTGCCTCGTCCAGTCCCAGGGGAATATATTCCCCCCATCATATACACGTTCTCCTGCACAACTATTGCTGCTAAAAAGCCGCTGGAGCTGGAGGATAAACGCATGTGGCATCCCTGACGCTGATTCAGACGTAAAGGTAAGATGCTGATTTATTTATTTAACTTTTATTTGAGAAGGGGGCTTGTAAAGAGAGGCCACAGGGATCATCCTCCCCCTCTAAGCTCCTCAATGACTTCCTGTTTTTATTTCTTACAAGCAACCCCTTTTTTTTTTTTAACTTAAGACATCACGTGTCTTTCCAACATGGTTGTGATGGTTAAAGGCTCTGACACACCGTCGGCAGAAAAGCCGGTCGGACTGATCACTCGGCTCCCCGAGATCCAAAAAGTGCCTCAGAACACACCCGAAGTGACGCCGACTTGAGTGTATGTTCTGCACGTGCGCGAGACATAATACGTCTCCATATCAGCAGGCGGCTGTCAGTACCATAGACGGTGTCAGAGCCTGTCTATGGAGAGCCTGTTCACTCCCTATCTCACTCCCTATTAGCCCCATTGTACCAACCCGGAATTTTCCCGAGAGTGGAAGTTCTCCCCTTATTAGACATTCTCTGACCGTATATAATGGACCAATAGACCCCGTTGCTCTGGACGGAGACTTGCTTTACTGCGCAGCCTCCAACTGACAGAGACAACGTAAATGTGACGTGAGCAGCCTGTCTGAAAGTTGTAAGTCTTCTGGTAGCTGTGCCAAGAGAAATCTCAATCATTCCCAATCTTACAGAGACGGAGAGCGTAGGTGTATGTAAGGAGATAACATACAGTAAGCACAGGCAAATTATTGCTAACTAACATGCTAGTTAACATTAGTAATTAAACCTAAACAGCTAATGTAAGTCGAAACAGCCTGCGAGCTTCTCCTGTACTATACGGTAATTCCTCAACTGTGCGACAGTAAGTCACTTGGTTATGACACAATCGTTAGCTTATTTTTACAAAAACGTCTGCTACGGAGCTATAACGTGAGGTACAAGGTAATGGAGCCTTTTATACATTGTCGTGTTTCTTTAGAAATAAACAATGGACAAATAGAGTCTTTAAACGCTTCAGATGTAAAGTTATTCGCAGTCAAGTGACGTAAAAAAAAATGGCGGTCAGTGTAATGCTAACAAGAGGTGATCGCTTCGTAGCAACAAAATGGCGCCATAAGAGGTTCGCGTTCTGAAGCGAAGCTTACCCCCTTGCTATTAGAAGCACTTTTCCGGTGATCTCTTGCTTTACTGCGCAGCCTCCAACTGACAGAGACAACGTAAATGTGACGTGAGCAACGTGTCTGAAAGTTGTAAGTCTTCTGGTAGCTGTGCCAAGAGAAAGCTCAATCATTTCCAATCTTACAGAGACGGAGAGCGTAGGTATATGTAAGGAGATAACATAAGCACAGGCTAATTATTGCTAACTAACATGCTAGTTAACATTAGTAATTAAACCTAAACAGCTAATGTAAGTCGAAACTGCCTGCGAGCTTCTCCTGTACTATACGGTAATTCCTCTACTGTGCAACAGTAAGTCACTTGGTTATGACACAATCGTTAGCTTATTTTTACAAAAACGTCTGCTACGGAGCTATAACGTGAGGTACAAGGTAATAGAGCCTTTTATACATTGTCGTGTTTCTTTAGAAATAAACAATGGACAAATAGTCTTTAAACGCTTCAGATGTAAAGTTATTCGCAGTCAAGTGACGTAAAAAAAAATGGCGGTCAGTGTAATGCTAACAAGAGGTGATCGCTTCGTAGCAACAAAATGGCACCATCGTAGGTTCGCGTTCTGAAGCGAAGCTTACCCCCTTGGTCAGTACCCGATCCGTTCCACCTGCACAATCCGTTCTGCGCATGCGCAAGATGTTCGCGCATGCGCTGCTGTACGATGATTTACGACACTACCCGATCTGTTCCCACGCTAGCCTCCACCGGGAAGCTAACTTTAGTTTAGCTAATAGCTCATTTGGCTAACCGCTAGCTGATTGTAGCGGTCTGCCATCCGTCAGCCTCCACAGTTAAGCTAACGTTAGTTTAGCTAACAGCTAATTCGGCTAACCGCTAGCTGAGACAGCATGCAGACTTTTAAAAGACCCTAAAAATAAAACTTCAAAACAAACGTTAACATATATAACAGCTGTTACGTCAGTTCTGCTTTACTTGTGCTCATTTAAAATACAATCACTCAATACTTGTCTTTATTGTTACTGTAAAGTCTTAATTTTGCTGTAGCCTGCTTTTCCCATTATGTTTGACTTAACGTTATTTTAGACTGAATCTAGCTGTCCGTTCTGCCTGCACGATCCGTTCTGCGCATGCATTATTTGTCGGCTAGCAGTTAGCCAAATTAGCTGTTAGCTAAACTAACGTTAGCTTGGGTGGAGGCTAGCGTGGAACAGATCGGGCAGGTCGTAAAACGGTATTATCATCTGCGCGTGTGTGAACATCTTGCGCATGCGCAGAACGGATTGTGCAGATGGAACGGATCGGGTACTGACAGCGGCGCTAATCTGTATTGTCGCCCCCGAAAAAAAATCAAAACCGGAAATGACAAACGAACGCGTCACATGGGTTCAGCTTCTCCCGAATTTCAAAGACGACAACGGCGGCACGTTCGGGATACAATCTCGTATTTTACGAAAATAGTTCACCGAAACGTGTTTCTGAAAACATTTTAAGCGACAAATAGGCCAGGCATTTGCTGAATTGGTCTGTTTTTTTGATTGACATAGGCCAGTTTGAAAGATTTTTGTCAGATTGTGAGAGGCGTTCATAAGTGTTGTAACATAAGTGCACTGATTCACTAGTTAAGGGCTAGCACTCCACCAATCAGATTGGTCTTTGAGTCCGACTGCCCACTGGCCGATTCAAGAGGTCAAATCGGCCCAAATTAAAGCTCCTTCGACTGGTGATGGCAGGGAACACACCAAACGGACTCGAGTCACTGACCTCGCCAGACTGTCCAACGGACGATTATCGTCTTGGTGTGTCAGCGCCTTTATTTACATCCCGCATTGAAAATGTTCCTCAATTAAAAGTATGTAAGTACCATCAGGAAAATGTGCACTGTAAACCTTTGATGTGTACACATTTACAGCTAAAGTCTCACACTATCTGACTGTTTTGATGTTATACAGGATCATACTGTAATTGGCAATGCATTCTGGGAGAAAATAATACTATTACAGCGACTATCTGCAAATGTTATCGATTACAGGTATTTACTTTTAACACCAATGCATCTTGGGAAAATAAAGGAAAAGGTGGGAATTACACTGCAGCCAGTTTATTACTGTGAATTCAAATAATACTATTACTGTAAGTTTAACCCTTGCGTTTTAGACCTGTTTTCAAAGTTATTATATCAGAAATATGGGTTTCCTTCAACCAAATTGCCCCAAAATTAACATGGCTGCATGGATGAACATTGTATGTTCTTCACAGGTCAAATTAATAATTACTTTCATTGGATTTTGGGTGTTTTATTCAATTTTTTAGCATTCAAAATAAAAAAATAAAAAGGTTTTAAAACCGTATGCTGACTAAACTTTGACATACAGCGGTCTGTGATTCACTCAACATCCTCTGATCTTTAACGATTAGTCAAAATAATTCATCAGTTCTGTTTTTTTGTAACTAAAAAATTAGGTACAGTGAGGAAAATAAGTATTTCAACACCCTGCTATTTTGCAAGTTCTCCCACTTGGAAATCATGGAGGGGTCTGAAATTGTCATCGTAGGTGCATGTCCACTGTGAGAGACATAATCTAAAAAGAAAATCCAGAAATCACAATATATGATTTTCTTAACTATTTATATGTATTAAAAAAGGTCCACTGTTGGAGCCATCATTAGAAAATGGAAGAAGCTAAACATGACTGTCAATCTCCCCCGGAATGGGGCTCCATACAAGATCTCACCTCGTGGGGTCTCAATGATCCTAAGAAAGGTGAGAAATCATCCCAGAACTACACGGGAGGAGCTGGTCAATGACCTGAAAAGAGCTGGGACCACCGTTTCCAAGGTTACTGTTGGTAATACAGTAAGACGTCGTGGTTTGAAATCATGCATGGCACGGAAGGTTCCCCTGCTTAAACCAGCACATGTCAAGGCCCGTCTTAAGTTTGCCAATGACCATTTGGATGATCCAGAGGAGTCATGGGAGAAAGTCATGTGGTCAGATGAGACCAAAATAGAACTTTTTGGTCATAATTCCACTAACCGTGTTTGGAGGAAGAAGAATGAGTACCATCCCAAGAACACCATCCCTACTGTGATGCATGGGGGTTGTAGCATCACGCTTTGGGGGTGTTTTTCTGCACATGGGACAGGGCGACTGCACTGTATTAAGGAGAGGATGACCGGGGCCATGTATTGCGAGATTTTGGGGAACAACCTCCTTCCCGCAGTTAGAGCATTGAAGATGGGTCGAGGCTGGGTCTTCCAACATGACAATGACCCGAAGCACACAGCCAGGATAACCAAGGAGTGGCTCTGTAAGAAGCATATCAAGGTTCTGGCGTGGCCTAGCCAGTCTCCAGACCTAAACCCAATAGAGAATCTTTGGAGGGAGCTCAAACTCCATGTTTCTCAGCGACAGCCCAGAAACCTGACTGATCTAGAGAAGATCTGTGTGGAGGAATGGGCCAAAATCCCTCCTGCAGTGTGTGCAAACCTGGTGAAAAACTACAGGAAACGTTTGACCTCTGTACTTGCAAACAAAGGCTATTGAACCAAATATTAACATTGATTTTCTCAGGTGTTCAAATACTTATTTGCAGCTGTATCATACAAATAAATAGTTAAAAAATCATAGATTATATATAGATTATATCTCTCACAGTTGACATGCACCTATGATGACAATTCCAGACCCCTCCATGATTTCTAAGTGGGAGAACTTGCAAAATAGCAGGGTGTTCAAATACTTATTTTCCTCACTGTATAATGCCATTTGAATTAGGTTTATTGAACATGAATAAACAACAGTGGCAAAAACGTTTTTAAAAAAGCATCAAAAGCATTGCAAAAAAGCCTCAAAAATGTCGGAAAAAAAATGCCCAAAAAATGTAAATTTTCAATTTTGACCCACAAGGACAACAAGTTAATGGTCGACGGGACTACAACACAAGGGTTAAATAATACAGTAATAAACTGTAACTGTCTATTTACATCAAAATAACTTAAACTTTAAAAGCAGTATGTGTACCATAAATAAACTATTGCTGTAAATTCACGGTGAAAAGTTTTACAGCATTGCCATTTTAGCTCCAATCAGTTGCTGTGCATTTCTTTTTACATTCCATTTTAAAGGTGCTCGAAGCGACGTTGGGTGATGTCACTTGTCGTTGACGTCTGAAGTATCGTCAAACCAAAACGGAGGCTAGCTCGCCCCTTCCTCCTCCTCATCCCGTCCCCTCCCCTACCCTTCCCTTTCGTGCTTCCTGAAACAGTCATGAAAGCGCATTGTGTTCAACAGATTAATGATTGGATGTGCCAGAACTTTCTTAAATTAAATGAAGAAAAAACGGAGGTGGTCGTTTTTGGAGCAAAAGAGGAACGATTGAAAGTCAGCGCTCAGCTTCAAACGACAATGTTAAAAACAACAGACAAAGCCAGAAATCTTGGTGTAGTCATGGACTCAGACTTGAATTTTAAAAGCCACATTAACATAATAAAAAAATCAGCCTATTATCACCTTAAAAATATATCAAGGGTTAAAGGACTTATGTCTCACCAGGATCTGGAAAAACTTGAACGCTGCTGCTCGAGTCCTCACTAAAACCAGGAAAGTGGATCACATCACTCCAGTACTGAAGTCTCTACACTGGCTTCCAGTGCCTCAAAGAATTGATTTCAAAATACTCTTACTGGCGATATATAAATCACTAAACGGTTTAGGCCCAAAATACATTTCTGATCTGCTACTACACTATGACCCACCCAGACCTCTCAGGTGGTCTGGGACAGGTCTACTTGTTGTCCCCAGAGTCAGAACTAAACAGGGGGAAGCAGCGTTCAGTTTTTATGCTCCACATATTTGGAACAAACTCTGCAACAAAATTGCAGGTCCGCTGCAACTCCCTGTTCTTTTAAATCAAGGTTGAAGACCTATCTTTTTGATGTTGTTTTTCTTTAAATAATCTATTTTATTAACTTTAATTTCTTATACTGCACTGTAACTTTTATTCTTATACTGCACTATCAATTTTATTCTTGTCTTTTAATGTTTTTAATTTGTTTATTAATGCTTTTAAATTGTTTTTAATTGTCTTCTAACTGCTCTTTAATGTTTTATGTAAAGCACTTTGAATTGCCCTGTTGCTGAAATGTGCTATACAAATAAAGCTGCCTTGCCTTGCCTTGGAAGTAGCCTACGTGCTAACGCTGCTGCGCTGATGGCTCAACCAGCTCCTTCTTGTCGGTTATTGACTGGAACACTGATTGTTACGCTTGGTGGTGCAGGTTGGCACAGTTTGTTTTTGTTAGTGAGGAGATGTTTTTTTTACAGTGTGTTCAGGGGACAGGCAGCTAGCGGATAGTGAGGAGATGTTTTTTACAGTGTGTTCAGGGGACAGGCAGCTAGCGGATCGTGAGGAGATGTTTTTTTACAGTGTGTTCAGGGGACAGGCAGCTAGCGGATAGTGAGGAGAGGTTTTTTTTACAGTGTGTTCAGGGGACAGGCAGCTAGCAGATAGTGAGGAGATGTTTGCTGTATGTGACAAAACATTTTGTAGCCTAAAAAACGCGTGACATCGCTTAGAGCACCTTTAAGTAACAAATCTATGTATTGCTGTTTTCAGTTAACTGGGAAGCTACTATGTATTATTGCCTATATTTTATTAAAGATACATTTTCTTTAGTCTCTTTTAAACTGCAAAACAACTCCAAGTCGGCACATTAGGGAGACTGCAGCTAAGGATTAATTGATCATGTTGTCAAACTTGAGGCCCGCGGGTAGACTCTGGCCCCTTGCAGATTTTATTCTTAGGGTTGGGGGGAAAAATGGATACAGCATAGTATCGCAATATTTTCCGTGGTTATACTGTATCAATACACAGACGCCAAGTATGGATCTATTATATATATATATATATATATATATATATATATATATATACATACACAGTACAGGCCAAAAGTTTGGACACACTTTCTCATTCAATGCGTTTCCTTTTTATTTTCATGACTATTTACATTGTAGATTCTCACTGAAGGCATCAAAACTATGAATGAACACATATGGAATTATGTACTTAACAAAAAAGTGTGAAATAACTGAAAACATGTCTTATATTTTAGATTCTTCAAAGTAGCCATACTTTGCTTTTTTATTAATAAGGGAAATAATTCCACTAATTAACCCTGACAAAGCACACCTGTGAAGGTAAAACCATTTCAGGTGACTACCTCATGAAGCTCATTGAGAGAACACCAAGGGTTTGCAGAGTTATCAAAAAAAGCAAAGTATGGCTACTTTGAAGAATCTAAAATATAAGACATGTTTTCAGTTATTTAACACTTTTTTGTTAAGTACATAATTCCATATGTGTTCATTCATAGTTTTGATGCCTTCAGTGAGAATCTACAATGTAAATAGTCATGAAAATAAAAAGGAAACACATTGAATGAGAAGGTGTGTCCAAACTTTTGGCCTGTACTGTATATATATGTGTTGGTCAGTCTGTCTGCTTGACGATCCCATTTTGCAGCAATAAAATTGAGGTTAGATGAACAAACAGAGAAATGTATCTTTTTAGATAAAACAGATGTCGACAAAGTTTCCTTTTGGGGGACATCATTTGAAATTGGGAAAAATTTGAAGTTGGAAAAAAAGGGTAATAAATTGCAATATATATCGCAGAATATTGCATTATGTTTAAAATTGCAATAATATCGTATCGTGAGGCCTCATGAGTGTGTGTACATAAGCCCTATTTGCAGCGGTGGAAGAAGTATTCAGATCGTTTACTCAAGTACACTGTTAAATGTCAGTGTCTGCAAGTTACTTATTTGCAAGTTTGTCATAAGTATGTATTTTGGGTCTTCTATTTGCAGCTCTTTTGACAGAAAGTATTGATTTGATTGTGAGAATAATAAGAGATGATTGATGAAGCTTCAAGCCCAATCGAGTGGAAGTTCATAATCTCGGTCTCCTGCAGCGCTGGAAGACGTATTCAGATCCTTTTACTGCAGTAAAGGATCTGAATACTTCTTCCACCGCTGGAGTTGACAAAGAGAAGCAGCAAATGCTGTTTTAGAAGCTGGAATCAGAGAATATTCAGCTTTTTTTTTGCCCGCTATTTTTGCTTGGGGGGATAAATGACTGAACGATGAACTAATTATCCATTTCCTTTGACTTTTTCAGGTTTCTCCGGTCCGTGTAAGCAGTCAGCGGGGAGGGGGGTGGGGAGTGGGTTGGGGGGCGAAGGTCGGGGGGGTCCCGGGACCATGAGGCAGGCGGTGGAGGCTCAGGTGTTAAGCCCGCACTGTGAGCTAGGAGAACACGGTCAGTATAGGGGGGGGACGGACTTCACTTGTACATTTTATTCCATTAATATAATAACTGTTGGAGCCAACATTATGATTTTGATATCAATAATCCCCTGGTGTGTGTTTTGTGTGCTGAAGGCCTTCGTCAGATCCTGACCGATGTGATCGCGGAGGTGAGGAAGTCGGTGAACCCGGACCTTGACGGAGCTGAGATTCTCCACGGGCTCCTGAACTCCTCCTGGCTGCAATCGCTGCTCAAGGTCTGAAAACAACGGTGGCCGACAGGGGGGGCAAACGCACTGCAACTTAATGAAACGCACACAAATAGACAAAACACAAGCAAATTCATAAATTTGAACCAAATACACAAACGCGCTGCACATTTTTGTACTGTAAATACGTTTGGTCTACTTGCGTGTGTTTCATGAAGTTGCAGTGCGTTTGCCCCTGTCAGCCACCGTAGAAAACATCCTGAAAATACTAACATCAGTTTTTATATTCCATTGTTTGTTTTCACTGATTATTCTAGTACTTTATCATATCTTTTTGATGTGTAGTTGGGGTAACCTTTCTTACAACACCTTCTTGATTTGTCATTTTCGGGTTAAAATATGTTTTTGTTTCCAGGTTTAAGTTGTATTCCTGGAGGTTGACAGGGAAAAAGGATTTTCTTTACATTCATACTCAAATAATGGACCTTGGGAAGAAAAAAAAGATATTTTAACCCTAGCTGCAGAGCAGAAGACTGATAAAAATACAAGAAATCTGTAGAAAAAGTGTCCATTTCCAGTCAAATAAAAAATTTTTGGAGCTAAAATCTTCGTCATTAAATCTTTTGTCCTGCACCTGGCATTCAAAATACGGGATGGGATGTGCATACAACTAACTCTTACAGTAAAAACACATGTATAACAGCGTAGCACTGCTATTTTTATTTTGGCGCCCATGTTATCCAATCTGTCTGTTCGTACCAGTGCGTGTAGCGTTAGTGTTGTCCCGCGCGCTGCAGCGATCGTTCCGACATCTCCTCTATTTCTTGCGTGAGACGCGATCGGGCACACGTAGAGAGAGACACACACGCGCGCGCACACACGCAAACACACTGACACACACACAGATACACACTGACACACACACATACACACGCTTTGTGACCAGCGTGGAATGAATGGCCAGGCCCGCGATCACTTGTGCGCCCGGTGTGTTTTCACTGTTACTGTAGGAAAAAAAGGTCATTTCAGGACTATAAAAGGTTGAGGGATATTTGGGCTTTGATAATATATTAAAAGCCTCACAGTATTTGAGGATATTCTTGGTGCCTTCAAGCTCCCACTGAAAAAATACTCAACCTGCTTCAGACATAAATCATTTCAAGACGTTGTTTTGCAGGTCTACGAGTGTCTTCAGAGGTACCTCCGAGATTCCCCAGCCCCGGCTCTGGACTACGCTTCAGGACTGTCACTTCAGGTTACACCTCAGATTGGGTTTTATCAGCAATTTGTTGCTCGCAATTATTTTGTAGAAGGCTTTTAAAAAAAAAAAAAAAATAAAATAATGGATATGTGGTTTATTGTGTGTGTTTAGTTGCTGGTTGACATCAGAGCGCTGCCGGGATGCTCTGAAGACGCCAATGAGCTTTACCGCCTCCTGAGACAGCCGCACCTGCAGGTAACCAGTCACGATTCATTCCTGTCTTTTTTTTCTTGTAATTTGGGTTCCTGGCAGCTTTATACTTTGTTCAATTGACAAAATAAGATACGTTGGACTTATGGTATAGATTCTCAGATGGGGGTACATTAGGGGTGTGACGAGACACTTACTCCACGAGACGAGACACATCACGAGATTGGGTTCACGAGAACGAGACGAGACGAGATTTTTTAAAAAAATTTGAAGAAATCCTCAATGATGAAATATATGAATGGAAAATAGTTTTTTTATTCAACTGACCTTGGCTTCTTTGTAGAGGTTTGGGACTACAGTGCGAGTTAAATGCGCGCGTGATGGGATGACGTACCTCGTTTCCAGTGTGTGGAGGAGTCGCCGAAATCCAACATTTTCCACCACAGAAAATGGCCTCATATCAGCTGCAATGAAAACGCCTATGTCCCTCGTTATTTCCGTGGCTCTTGCACTTACCGGTGGCAGAGATGCAAAGGCTTTTAGAGTTGTTTGCCCTTTTAATGTTTTCGTCGCGGGTGCAGTAGTTAGTAGAGAGCTGTGGTGGTGCTGTAAGTGTTTTTGCATAGTGCTCGTGTTAGCCGCGGTATACGGCATTTTTTCTTACAATGTTTACATATTGCGCTCGTCTTGTCTGTCACTCTTTTCGCCGTTTATTATTTCCGCAGGAAAACCAAAATGTTGCCACACAAATGATTTAAAAGTGGCAGGGGGATCTTCAATAGTAATTTCACGCTCCATCACGCTGACATAACATCGCCTCACGAGACAACTTTTCACCTCGACGAGAAATCTCGTCACGTTTTAATCTCGCGAGATCTCGTAAAACGAGATCTCGTCACACCCTTAGGGTACATGCACTCTTAGGGGTACTTTGGAGTACTGGAGGGCAAAAAAAAAATAATAAGTTTGAGAACCACTGATATAGATGAGTGAGTGTGTGTGTGTGGGGATGGGGGGGGTAAAAAAAGCAAGACATGCATGTGGGAGAAGGACAGTTTAAAAAGGTGCTAAACAAAGACCCAAATAAATGCAGATGAAAGTCGCCAAAGTGACCCTGAATTACGTTGTTATTTTGGCCCCGAGCGCAGCAGTTTTCAATTGAAAAATAAATGCTCTTCTGATTGATTTGTAGGCTCTTCTCTCAGCTCACGATACGGTGGCCCAGAAGGACTACGAGCCGGTGCTGCCACCGATGCCAGAAGAGCTGCCGGACGATGAGGAGGCCACCAGGATCATCTGCCTGGTCAAGAACAAACAGCCTCTGGTAAGCTACACAGCTGAAATACAGCATTACATATTATGCTTTTTGGCTTTTCCCCTTTCCTTTATTGTGTTGTATATCTTTTCTGTCACTTTGTAATACACGTTATAATGCTCGTCTAGCTGCTAGCGTGGCACGCCCTCATACTCTGCTTCTGACTGGCTAGTAGTCCTTACCTAGGTACTGTCAGGGCACGCCCTCATACTCTGCTTCTGACTGGCTAGTAGTCCTTACCTAGGTACTGTCAGGGCACGCCCTCATACTCTGCTTCTGACTGGCTAGTAGTCCTTACCTAGCTACTGCGCATGTGCGACTCCCAACAAAGATGGTACAGAAGTGAGATGTCTGATGGTGAAAAGAGGAGCTGCAGCAATGTGCAGTACAACAAATATATGGTGTTTTTTTGAAAATTAAACCATGTAAACCTATTCTGATATAAGCTCTAAATACAATTCTCAACTTGAAAATGAGCATAATATGAGCACTTTAAAAAAAATTCTAATATAAAAACTGCAAATGAAGCTCTGATTTGATGTATTTTGAAACAAGACTAGAAAATAGTTGCATAAGTTTTAGGAGTACCTGATAAACTGGCAATGTTCACCCAGCCATGTCAGTATAAAGCTGAACATTAGAACTTTCTGTGGTTTGTGTGTTGTTATAATAATGTAAGGTATGTGACCTAAATACAGGATGGAGGTGTCCACATACTTTTGGCCATATAGTTCAGAAATGGTCCTTTCTTTATAACTCTACAGTATTTGGGTAGATACAGAAGTCTCGTGGATCAATATATCAAAATCTGAATTATCTGTATAGGGATAGGTATGAAAATATATTTTGTGATTTGGATAAACTGACTCGTTAAGCTGCCCATAATATAAAAATAAAAAAAAGTTAAATATTTTGCTTTTTTAAACATATTTGGAAAAGGATCTTCACATTTTCATTTGTCTGTAAACCATGCATACACTTCAGTATATCGACTGAACTGGACCACAATAACATTGAAACAGATGCTTGTGTGTTTTTTTTGGGTTTTTTTAATATGTAGGCTTTTTTTGTGCTAAATATAAATGAAAACAGCTGACTGCATCCAACAGAGACCAGATGTTTGAATTTAATAATCTCTCATTTGAGTAATTGTCTGTTGATGCTTCGGATTTCCAAACAGAAGGAAACCACTGAAAAAGGATTTTAAAGAAAAACCAAATAATAATAGGAGACCTCTGTGTCTCATTTATTATCAGTGTCTGCAAGATACCTATTTGCAAGTCTTCTGTTTGTCATTAAGTATGCATATTGGGTCTTCTATTTGCAGCTCTTTTAACACAATGTGTGAAGTAACTAGTAACTAAAGTTGTCAGGTGAATGTGGTGGAGTAAAAAGTTCAATATTTCTCTCTGTAATGTAGCGGAGTAGAAGTAGAAAGTGGCATGAAAAGAAGTACAGTACAAGTACCTCAACATTTGGACTTAAAGGTACAATATGTAACATTTCTGCTTTAAAATGTCTAAAAATGACCATACCTATGTTATATATTTTTATGAGTTGTGTTCTTACACTATCCTAAATGTTTCCACCAAATGTCAAACCCAGAGAAATCTGTTATTTAATTTTTTCCTTTAGTTGCCCGTCAGTGGCGTCATATAACCTTTCACCCTCCAGTTACTTTAACTTCCATCAGAACACTGGCAACAAGATGATACGTTCAGGAGTAATTGTAAATCATACAATGTCACAGAAAAAAAATACTTGTAACCGTAATACTGCTTTTTTTTTTGCCATACAGCATCATTTTGTGATTAATTACATCCCACTTTTTATCACAGTAATACAACAGAGACCTTATCTATTTTGAAAGTTCAATATCGATACCAGCTTGACGTTACTACAATGTGCTAACGTTGATGTTAAAGCTTTGTGGGTAAAATTGAGGTTACAACATCGTTCAACACAATAATTAACAATAGTTATTTTTAGTATGACTGTTTCGACCACAGCTAACAGGACTGAGCTAACCCACGAATAACTTCACTAGTAACGTTAACGTTAGCTGTATAGATAGACGATTAATCTAATGCTAATTTAGCCAAAGTAGCCCACCCCGGTCTGTCTGCCTCACTCCCCCGGCGCAGAGAGACTCAGTCGGGATGACAGCTGACAACAGCACCGGGACATATAGCTAGCTAGTTACCGTTAGCCCCCAGTCAGCTATCAGCCAGCTACTTCCATTACAGCAACCCCCGGCCAGAACTTATCTCCTGTGCCTGGTGTTTATGACGCTAACGGCAGTTTAATTAAACGTCGGGAAACAGACTATATCAGACCCAGCACCGAGTCACAACAGCGGCCATCCATAGCGGTAGCTAGCTACATCTCCGTAGCGCTACCGGTGTATGTGCCGAAAATCTCCTCCCTGCCGAATTTCTCCCCCCTTCGCGTTTAGCTGTCTTTACGGTTAGCTAAATTAACCCGACAAAAGGTGGGTGAAGCACCAAAACGAAAAGTTAAGATTACTGAAAAGTGAAGGGGAGATCATTCCGGGCAGCTGGGAGATGTTCTGCTGCTGCACAACAGGCATCGAACGTCCTGGCTTGCTATTGCGGAGATTTCCCCGACAATCCCCACCCACACCCGTCTCTCAGCCTCGTTTAGTAGCTAGCTAGCGTTACAACAAACCCCGTCCGCCCCGGTGTTGAAACCATCCAAAAGGTGACATTGATATGTGAAATATTTTGTGTTTTAGCTGCTGGCTACTGTTAGCTTGCTGGCTCACTAGCTAACTGGTCAGCTACAAATAAAAATCTAATCAAGAAAATTGTAATTATGTTGGGGAAACTGCAGCTATTTTATTAGAATAACATAAATAAACGTAACGTGAATAAACTTGAATGGGTAAACTCGTCCGTGAACTGATGCATTCTAACCGACAGCAAAGGTGTTTAACACTAAAAACTCCCATAATTCCACGCAACTTCACAACGTCATCAAAAGTCCAGTTTTACCGTCCATTGTTTTGGTTGAGAGACCCCTAGCGGCAGAAAGTTACATATTGTACATTTAAGTACAGTACTTGAGTAAATGTACTTAGTTACATTTCAGTGTTGAACATTTCCCTCTACCTTTGAGTGACTCTGTTGTCTCACAGCTGCGCGACCACCAGAGAGTCGAGCCGCCGCTGCCCAGTGCGCCCTCCCCTTGGCCAAAAAGCTCCAGAGGGGGGGTCCACAGCCACTGGGACACCCTGAGGCGTCTGACCCAGCAGAGGCTTCGCCGAGGCGGTGCATTTGGGATCCGGAGCCCTGCTGCCGCTGTGTGCCTGGACTCCAACAATTCATTGTGGTGTAGCGCTCGCAGAGGCAGCTTCCCGCCCACTGAGCCGCCGTGTCACGCGGCGGCGGCGGCAGCTCGGCCGTGCCCTCCTCCCCGCCGTAAGCCGACGAGTCAGTGCGTGATGTGCTGCAGCGAGTCGATGAGGCGCTGTAGAGTTTGTTACTCCGGCCTGCTCTGGGAGCAAAGTCTGAACCGCTCGGCGCCGTCGGTCTACAGCTCTTGTCTTTTCGTTGGAGACAACGTCATCGAAGAGCTAGACGGGGGAGACGAAGATGAAGCCGGAGAGTCCAGCAATGCCCAATCCCCGCTCCCCACGGCCCCCCGGCGGTGGACTATGTCTCCCCCGTGTCTCACCGTGCCCTACTACCCCAACGCAGGCCATTACCTCCCGCCAGGACTGCCTCCAGGCTTTCCAAGCCAGAGCCCTCGCATCCGCACCGCTCCCCCGAGCCCCATGCGCCCTCGCCGCGGGGTGGATTTGCCCCCGGTGCCCCCCGTGGAGCTGGCCAAGCAGGAGAGTCTGGACGAGCTGAGGATGACGGTGCAGCTGGCCGCCTGCTCCATGGAGAACAGCACCAAAGACATCAAGCTCCTCGGGGAGACGATGGCTGCCGCAACCGAACACATGTCGGAGACGGTGCGGGACAACTCGCAGGCCTTGGCCCTTCTCGCTCAGGTTGTGGACCGGCTGCAGACGCTCCTGGGCCCCGCCACCAGGACTGAGAGCAACGCCCTGACGCCCGCCGGGCGAGACGGCACACCCGAGAACAGCCAATCTCCGAAGAGCCGAGGGCAACCGAGCCCATCCCCGACACACCGATCCACTTGTTCCTTCCCCTCGCTTCCTTCCTCTACCTCCTCCTCCAGCTCCCTCAGCAGCTCCCTGGATCCCTCCACCTCTCGGGGGACCAGCTGTCAGTCTGCTTCCTGTCGCGGGTCACCCCAAATTACCCTGAAAACCAAGAATGCCCTTTCGCCACAGAAGAAGCACGCTGAGCTTCGAGTGTCCAAGCATCTCCTGACCAATGGCCTGCCTGATGAGCCCAAGGACACTTCCCACACTGTAAAATGGGGTCGTTCAAACCAGCGGAAGAAGTGGAAGAAGAAGAAGAAGGCGACTTGAGAGAACCCCAAAGAGTGGACATCATGGGTCCTTTCAAGCTGTCTCCACAGAGCGGCTGACCTGCAAACACGCACAGCGGTAGCTGACATTTCTTTAGTCATTTTTGTGGCATTTCATGTCATTTTCTTCCGTCGTGTTGTGGGCCATTCCGTTCTTTCATATTTCAACTTAGACTACATTTACATCGCTACATTTCTGGTTCTATTCACTTCTGATATACAGGGCATAAACAGGAGGCAGCATGGAGACTCTGACCTATGCTGGTAGTTGCCATGGTAACGTTAGTAACACCTCAGAGAAGCGTTATTATATTCATAGCATTCACACGCTACTATTGGCCAGGTGTCCATGCTTACACAAGGTAACGTAACCCCATTTGATCAGGTCCTATCTCCTGGCCAATCGGCTATCCTAACCATAACCACTCGAGGTCAATGCCTAACCCCAACCAATCGGCCTGCTTCATAGGGCGAGACTTGCCTAGAAGTTACGTGGGATCCATAATAACGCTTCAGAGAACGAGACGTCATACGGGGAGACACCAGAGCAGGGGGAATGAGAGGGGGACACACCAGAGCAGGGGGAATGAGAGGGGGAAACGCCAGAGCAGGGGGAATGAGAGGAGGAAAATGCCAGAGCAGGGGGAATGAGAGGGGGAATACGCCAGAGCAGAGGGAATGAGAGGGGGAAAACGCCAGAGCAGGGGGAATGAAAAGGGGACATGCCTGAGCAGGGGGAAGGAGAGGAGGAAAACGCCAGAGCAGGGGGAATGAGAGGGGGAAACACCAGAGCAGGGGGAATGAGAGGGGGAAACGCCAGAACAAAGGGAATGAGAGGGGGAAATGCCAGAGCAGGGGGAATGGACCTTTTTCACAGCAGACATGTTGACTTGTCATAGTAGGAAAAGCACAACTGAAATTGATAACCTTAACGATGGATTCAATTCCATCAAGTGTCCCAGTAAGCTATTTCAGTGAGTCAGCATGCACAATACCAGGACCTCTCCTAAGTGGAATGCAGCCATCAGTAATGGTTTAATACCAGGACCTCTCCTAAGTGGAATGCAGCCATCAGTAATGGTTTAATACCAGGGTCTCTCCTAAGTGGAATGCAGCCATCAGTAATGGTTTAATACCAGGGTCTCTCCTAAGTGGAATGCAGCCATCATTAATGGTTTTGAATACACCTGTGCTTCTCCTACTATGACTTGTCAACATGTCTACTGTGAAAAAGGTGTATGAGAGGGGGAAACGTAGCAAAGGTTATTTGTTTTAAACCAAAAAGCAGCAATGTAAATGTAGCTTCATGCTTTCTTCTCACCAGTGATGTCGGCTGTCTCATTTCTGGAACTAGACAGCACTCATTTGTGTTACTTTGTTTTGCATCTAAACTGTCATGGATCAAACCTTCCCAGCCCCACTCATCCAATGTTTACATCCTGTCATGGCTTTTCCGCAGAATCAGTTTTATTTGTCTTCATTCGCGTGATTCGATTTGATCTCTACTCCACACCATAGCAGCTTTATTTATTCCGTGTCTTTAACCTTTTCTGTTCCAGGGAGCGACCATAAAAAGAAACGAGATCTCAGGGGAGATTTTTATCGCTCGGGTGATTCACGGAGGGCTGGCTGATCGAAGTGGTGAGCCTTTTCTCTCAAGGACAGTGTCCTCCATACTGCATATCCCAGCTTTTGTATTGCTAACTGGAAGTCAAAATAATTTGATTTAATTATATTGAGAGTAAATCTTTTTTTTTGTTTAGACTTGGACTGGACTTTCATTGTGTTCAGAATAAGATAATCCAAGCTAAAAGATTAATTTACCAGCTTTCATTCCGGTTTTTATTAATTTGAACAGTCAAGAATGAACTTCCGTGCTCAAATTTGATCGTTTACCGTTGATTATGCACAGATTTTTTAAAAATCTTATTTATAACCTAACTTATGTTATATTATATTTAAGGTAAAGGATAGTATACAAAAAGACATAATATAAATAGCAAGCTGCACCTTTTCATTTGTCATGTTAGAGGGAATGTAAATTTGGTGTGCTAATTTGTTATTGTGTGTGTGTGCGTGCATGCGTGCGTGTAGGTCTGCTTCATGCAGGGGACAGGATCATAGAGGTGAATGGTTTTCCTGTTTATGGGATGGAACCTGAGCAAGTCATCCAAGTTGTGGTATGTCAATTTTGCATGGATACTAACTGTAAAATGAGACCACACATTTTATTATATTCATGTTATATATATCCTTTCTCCCTCCACCATATCTACGGTATTGAATGCCAAATTGTCTTTCCTTTTCGCCTATTATTTCCAGACTTCTGAATCACCAAACACCTCCCTTGTTTGTTCAGTGATTAAAATAGTATTCATTAAGTCTAATTATCATTCTAGCTTTGTGTCCTGTGTGGTAACCTAAATAATGAAAATAAATGAAAAGTGTTACCAAAGATTTTTCTTTAAAATCATAAGGCCTCTTAAAGCGGAATCAGATCCATGCTTTACAGTGCCCTGTATCTATTTTTTGAAAAGTCTATAAGCCAATAATATCTGCTGATTAATCCATATTGTTTCTTTACAACCAATCAGCAAGCGAGGTCTCAAGGCACCATCATGTTTAAGGTGGTTCCCATCACGGAAAGGCCGGTCCACAACCAGACGATGGTACATCATCATTGATACGCTAATTTTAAAAAAAACATCACAATATACTTTTCATCATATTAAAGTAACTTCTCCGGTTTTAGCTCTACGTGAGGACCATGGTTGACTACAGCCCCCATGAGGACCCGGCCATCCCCTGCGCTGACGCCGGTATGAGCTTTATAAAAGGGGACGTCCTGGAGATTGTGGACCAGACGGACGCCCTCTGGTGGCAGGCCAAGAAACTGCCCAGCAACACGGCCTGCGCCGGCCTCATCCCCTCCACCAACCTGCTGAAACGGTCAGGAGAGTTTACGGATTTTGTCAGGATATG